>NC_052480.1:23026480-23326480 GCF_009730915.1 Dioscorea cayenensis subsp. rotundata | reverse complement strand
ATAACAACAAACTCAAATTTTGAATCTAAAGATCGCAAGATTTTTTCAACCACACGAGCATCATCTAGAGTTTCTCCATATCTATTTAACTGATTAACAACTGACAGAATTCTAGAAAAGTATTCAGAGATTGATTCTGAACTTTTCATCTTGATAGATTCAAATTCACCTCTAAGAGCTTGACGACGAAGTTTGATGACTCTGTTATTTCCTTTGAAGGAGTTCTGCAAAATTTCCCATGCCTGTTTAGCACTAGTAGCACTTGAAACCTTCTCAAACATTCCTTCATCCAAACACATATGGATGAGTGTCAAAGCTTGTTGATCCCTCTGTTGAGCTTTTTGCAAGGCATCCTTCTGTGTTTGAGATAAAGCATCTTCATTGTCAGGTTGTTCAAAACCTTTCTCAACAACATCCCATACAGCTTGCGATCCTAGCACTGCTTTCATGCGAATACTCCAATTGTCATAGTTTTCTTTGATGAGTTTCGGAAATTGAAAAGAAAGCATGCTTGTATCGATCATCTTACTTTTCTTTGAAGTAGTAATGTCTTCAGAACAATGATAGTTGCTGCTTCTACTTCAGTGATAAAGCCAACAAATGTGGTCTCTTTGATGTTGGCCCAAAGACTCACACACTTTTTTTGATTACTATGTGTGATGAATTCACCAATTTTTGGAATCACAGGAGTACAATCAGTTATAACAACATATCTGAGCAATTGGTTAGAGATTACCCAAGAGAAGTCACACTCAAATTGCAGTTGCTTCTCAGATTTGCTGCTGCAAATCACAATCCGCCATCATGCTTCTGCTCAAATCGTTCCCAAGCTTCGAATCCAACACAACTCCAGCGCCACGACTTCAATAGCTTCTCACCTTGCCGGTGACCACACCCTGAACCAAATCTCTGAGATTTTTCTCCGATGGCCCATCGATGGAGGCTCTGATACCACTTTGTTGCACAAAAACAAGATCAAAACAAACCTGCAGAAATAAAATCTCAGAACAAAAACACTACACCTTTGCTATAGCTTTGCCAATGTTTGCAGAACCGAGATTCATCCCGTTTCTCTTCACTTTACTTTTCACTCTACATGTTCCATATTTCAAGACACACACAAGTCTGGTCAACACCCATAACAATTGTCTTTGGCACACAAGCAAACTCTCTCACACACACTTACATACATATATATATATATATTCTGTATAGCTACAAGTTTACAAAATATTCAACAGTTCTTTCATATAGCTCCAATGACCTCTTTCAAATTTTGTCTTCAATCAATCTTCAATCTAAACTTGGGTTTCAAGCAATTGCACTAAGTATCATCTCCTTAAAAATCACACTGCTTATATGGCTTTGTTCAAATCTCTCCTTAATTAGCACTCTTTATTTATCTTAAAAAAACCCAAACAAATAACTGCACCAAAAAAAAGCCTTCAATCAAATCTCGTATATCTCAATCAAGTGCATTATTTGCAAATGGCTTCTGCAATCAATTAGCACATTCCTTAAATGTCCTCTTGCCAAGAATAGCGCAATGTGTTGAATTTGGCCAAACGACCACCTCATCATGGTGCCATGTCCTTAGTCTCCAGTGTAGCCTAGAATGTCTTATCACATCAACAAGGAGATGTGGCAAATAATGCCAACTCACAAACATTAACAAAAATAAAACTATTATGTTTTTTAATTTTTAAAAATACTCAGAATAACTAAGTATTTGTAACGAAAAGGCTTGAAACTTTAGATTTATATACTTGGAAAAGTAATTATAGTCCCGATAGCTCAAATTAAATCGGTGAGTATTCAACTGATTTGAATGAGCTAGTTTGAGAGGGTATTTTTTTTTATACATGTGCTGAGTCATTGTAAAAGACCTAAATCACTCAAAAATCTTGATGCAGGTTGTCTCTCAAAAATGATGACCTCGGTAAATCATGAATTGACTCATTTGTAATACACTCACAAATTGGATTAGCACAACAATTTAGACTACACTTAACAATTTTCGTCAGACTTAAATTCACTTAATTGAAAAATACATGACAAATGAAATTCTCACGAACAAATTTGATTGGACAATTCAAGCTGTAAAAACCAACAAACCATTCGCTGTGCACTAGTGTTGTTGTTATATTTAATGCCAAAGTATTAGATTAAACTTAGAAAGGACACACATAACAAGTGCGTCCAGTGGCGGAACCAAGGGGGGCGAGCAGGGGCTTCAGCCCCCCCTTGGCTCTTGAAAAACCATTGATAAGCTTCATTGCCCATTGATTGCAACCCCCCCCCACATTGGCCATAATCAGACCCCCATGTTTGGATCTTGGATAGTTGGATACTTGGATGGCTCATGTTTTATGGCTGTGAATGAGTGAATCTCCATCAAGTCACTAACGCCGACGCGGACTGCCGACGGGCGACGGGTGATGGCGAGCCGAACGCCGACGATCAGACGATGAGCAATGGACTCTCCTCAGCCTGGTATTATTATGATTTATGGCCATGGGTGCATCCGTGCATGAGCAATGACTCATGAGTGCATCAATGATTTATGATTCAATGGACACTAGACAAACAATGGATGATTTTGTTATGATGGATGGTGTCATGGTATTATGGTAATGTGGTTGTTAACTAAACAATGAGAGACAGGGTAATTAAGATGTAAATTTGTAATTAGTAAAAGCATGATTGGTTGTAAACAATCATGATGTTAGTGGGGAATGGGTTGGCATACCACATGTTTGTAGAAATGTCTTATAGAGTTATAGGGGCTACTACATCTTTGTTGTCTTCTTATGTATGTACTCATCTATTACAAATTACAATGAAAAGATTGAATCATTGAAACTTGAAAGGCAGCCAAATTAATTTGCATCATATTCTCTTCCTTCCTCTCTTTTTCTTCTCCTTCTTCATCCATTTCCTTATCTTGCAAGCTGCAACCCTTTCACAAAATCTCAAATCTAAAAATTGGTATTTGGCAATTTGGATTCCACCACTGCCGGACGCCAATGATAAGGTTAGCTGGTTAATAGTTAATGCCTTAATGGTTATAAGGTTATTGAATTTAGTTTCATGGAGCTTAAAGTCTAAAATGCTTTATGTTTATGCTTGTTAATGGTTATAACTCATTACTCATGTAAAGCAAGTTATATTTGTGTTAAGATTTTATTTTTTAGCAAGAAGATTTGTATAAATTGTGATTCTGTGAAGTGAATCATAGACTCATAGTTGATGTCCATGCAATGTTTTTTTTTTCTTTTGAAGAAAGAATGTGGGCATGGTTATTGGTTAACATGTAAAATTGTAAATGTTGTGGGAATGATGGTGGATGAAACATCAAACATGCTTGGAGGGGCTGGTTCAATGGTTTGAGTTTATGAATTTATGATGGATTTGACTCAATGTTTTAGGACTTAGAAAGTTAGAAGGATGCAAGATGCTTCTTATAAAATAACCCCATATGGCCATATTATGCAACCAAAGTGCTCTTTGACTTTGTTATTCAAATGTTGTGTCAGGTTGTCTTGATGAATGTTGGCACTTATTTGAGTGTTCCATCTATCCATGGGGGTTGGGGCAACAACAATGAATATATGGGCAGATGGGCTTGGGATTTTACTTGTTAAATTGTTAAAAAAAAACTATGAATTTTATGAGAATTTTATTATAAAGAAAAAAGGATTCCATACATACTCTCTTTTTTGTCACTTGCCAAAAGTTGACTTGGAGATTAGTTCCCATGAATTAACTATCTCTTTTTTTTTACAAAATTCATGAGACACTTAGGGTTCCATGCATGAAAAAATTGTACTATGTATGTATTTGTACTATTTTATTTTATTTTGTTTTTAATAAAAAATGTTTATTCTACTAAAAAATCTTGCTATGTGTTAAATTGTTCTTGTTAATTGATTTCTCTTGGTTATGTGCATTGTAGTGTGGAGAAAAGTTATTATTTATTCCTTATTGCAATCTTGATGTGGAGGAGTTCCTAAATCTAAAGCCTAAAGATTGTGCCATCATCTGTAAGTTGCTTGATACTTATTTTGAGAAAACCCTTTATTATGCACTTGAAGTAGGCTATCTACTTAATTTTATTTTTCAATTTATTGCAATATGAACTATGCAACTGATGAAATGGCATTCATTTATATATTACAAAAAATGTTTTAATTAAATTAGCAATATACACTTTCATTTATATATTTTTAGCTTTGAATGTCTAGCTATTATTTTATTATCAATTTTTTTATACATGTTTGTTTTGTCTTTGGATAGCATTATACACTTTCATAGCCATTTGGACATGGACAAATTCTTAATTAAACGACCAGGAAGTGAAGAGTCATCCAATTCTCCAAAAATACCACTAGGCTCTGAATCAAGTGAGAAAAAGACCAATGTGAATTTCAATTCTAATGACATTATTAGTGACCCGGGACTACGAAAGCCAATTGAAGACTTTGATATTGTGGTTAGAGATCAAGTTCGAAGGGAATATTTAACTAGAGGTCCTTGGCAACCAATTGGCCATAATTTCCCACAAAAAGAGTACGGCAAACAAAGGAGGAGTTTTCAAGATGCTTGGTTTAAGCAACATCCATAGTTAGAGTACAGTGTGACTAAAGATGCAGCATTTTATTTTTGGTGTTATCTTTTCACACCAAGCAGAGGAAATCGAGTAAGAGAAGATGCTTTCACTAAAATAGGGTTCAATAATTGGAAAAAAGCTCTAGAAAAATTTGTAGAGCATGTTGGTGCTGTGAACAGTGTGCATAATGATGCAAGAATACAGTTTCAGAGTTTTCAAAATCAAAGACAGAGTATGTCACACCAATTGGCTGCACATTCACATGAGATGGAGGTTGAATACCGCACTCGTTTAACAGCTGTTTTAGATGTGACACGTTTTCTCTTGAAGCAAGGATTGGCTTTTCGTGGACATGATGAGTCCTCGAGCTCATTAAACAAAGGCAATTTCCTTGAGTTACTAGAGTGGTATAGCCTGCGGAATGATAAAGTTTTTAGGGCAGTTAATCAAAATGCTCCTGGTAACAATCAAATGACTTCACCAAAGGTTCAGAAGGAGTTAGTAAATGCTTGTGTAGCAGAAATTACATGTGCTATTGTTGATGATATTGGAGATAAGTATTTTTCTATTATGATTGATGAAGCCCGGGATGTGTCAGTGAAGGAGCAAATGGGAGTTGTTCTGCGATATGTGGATAAGAATGGGTATGTGATAGAGCGGTTCCTTGCTATGGTTCATGTGTCAGATACATCAGCTATTTCATTGAAGAATGCCATTGATTGTCTATTTGCCAAATATGGGTTATCTCTTTCAAGACTGAGAGGACAAGGATATGATGGGGCTTCAAATATGCGAGGAGAATTCAATGGTTTGAAGGCACTTGTCCTAAAAGAAAATCCATATGCAAGGTATATCCATTGTTTTGCTCATCAGCTCCAATTAGTGATTGTCGTTGTTGCTAAAGACAATCGAATTGTGAGTGATTTTTTCCAATATGTTATTATGATTGTTAACGCGGCAGGATCATCGTGCAAAAGAAAAGACCAACTTCGGCAACATCACCATGATAGGTTGGTTGAGCAATTAGAAAAGGTAGAGATAGTCAGTGGTAGAGGAAAATATCAAGAATCTAGCTTAGCAAGACCAGGTGATACTCGTTGGGGGTCGCATTACACTACCATTCTCTAACTAATCTCAATGTGGACTTTAGTGTTAGATGTCCTCCAAAATGTGCATGCTGATGGTGCTTCAAATGATAATAGAGGCATAGCGGCAAGTTTGATTGAAAAAATGGAGAATTATCAATTTGTGTTTGTGATGTATTTGATGAGGCATTTATTGGGAATAACAAATGAGTTATCACTTGCTTTACAACAAAAAGATCAAAATATTGTTCAAGCAATGCGTTTGATTGAAGTTGTAAAGGCTCGTCTTCAAGACTTGAGGGAGACAGGATGGGAGGCATTTTTGGAGGAAGTCAGCTCTTTTTGTGAACAAAACTCAATCCCAGTGCCTAATATGGGGGATAATGTGCGAGTCCGCGGTCGTTCTAGACGGGAAGGGCAAGTCATTACTCATTTTCACCATTACCACGTTGAAATTTTCTGTGAGGTTAGTATTCTTTATAGTTATTATATTTTTTGTAAATCTCATTAATTTAGTTTTTTAGAAATATTTGTAATTTTATCATTGTTGCAATGTTAGGTCATTGATTTGATTTCACAAGAAATGCAAAACCGCTTCCCAGAAACTAGCACAGAATTACTTCTTCTTCTATCATGCCTTGATCCAAGGGACTCATTTTCCAAATTCAACATCTACAAGCTACTTCGTCTTGCAGAACTTTATCCAGAAGATTTCACAATTAATGACTAAGCGCATGATACTTGAGGATCAACTTGCTACTTTTATTTATGATGTGCGGCATGATGCAGATTTTATAAATGTTGGGGATTTGGGAGGTTTTGCTAGGAAGATGGTTGAGACAGGCAAACATATTATTTTTCCACTCATTTATCGCCTTATTGAGTTGCCATTGGTTTTACCAGTTGCGACAGCTAGTGTTGAGAGGGTGTTTTCGGCGATGAATATTGTGAAAACTGACTTACGCAATAAAATGGGAGACTAGTTGATGAATGATAGCCTGGTTGTCTATATTGAGCGCGAGGTTTTTGCAACTATAGACAATGAAGCAATTCTACAACGTTTTCAAAAAATGCAAACTCGGCGGATGCAATTACCTCCTCTTAGTCTGAGCCACATGGCTCACATTTCTAGCATTAACGCTGGCATTGGTTGTAGTTCAAGTGTACGCAAATAGCTATTGTATGTTTTTCCCTAATTATGTATTCAAAGTGTGGTTGTTTTAATCAAAAAATTTATTATCTCATTATTTACAAATTGGACAAATGCTTATTTAGATGCATTTTTTTTATATATATTTTGAATTAGCCCCCCTGCTATTAAATCCTGGTTCCGCCACTGAGTGCGTCCATTGGCCGGGAAAAAAAATCCTGCTACAAGGGCATGGTCACACATAACTTCATAATGATTATGCACAAAAAAAAAATTCAAATTCTCCTGCTTTACTTGATATCAATCCTGGACTTTAACTTTCTTTAAGGAAAACATGACAAAATATTGAAAATAGGCCAGAGGGACACGTCCCAACGTAGATTGGTATTTATCGCCAGCATATTTGAGCATGATTATGGTTCCTCAATGTGGTCCAGTGTTGATTTCAAGGCAAGTTTACAGGTTGTGTTTCAAATAAATACCATGCAGAGCCAGAGCTGTTTTTACGTGTGAAACAAAGTGCTATCTCTGGGTCTCTTGTCTGCATGCAGCCTTTGAGAATGCCTCCTTTGAAAAGAACTAATTAGCCAGCCGTAATGATTCCAAATAAAAGAATTATATATGGTTTCCTGTAAGCCAACATGATTAATTCCGTCTAGTGTTTCTTCACTTAATTGGAACAATTATGAGACATAGTTTAATCTTACATTAATTAATAATAAGCTCCAAGCCTCCAACTCGATCGCGCGTTAATTTATTCAGTGAAATTAAGAAACGAGAGGGTGGTTATATACACTGAAGTTTGAAGATGAAAGGTACAAGGTACAGATGAATCAGACATTAATAAATCATGGTATATTCAATATCATGTTTAATTAATTATGCAAATAACCATAAACAACAAATCCAATCGGTAAGATAAATGAACAAACAAAGCAACAATCTCAATCAATCAAACCAATAGCAAATATGAAAAAACGGAAATTAATAGAAAAGCCAAACCATTCATCTCAAGCGAAGAAAATTAACAAATGCAAAACGTACGTAGAGAATGAAAAGGCAACCTGCACAGAGAGAGAGAGAGAGAGAGCACCATGATCACTGGGGAGATAGAGCCGGAGGTGGTGCAAATAGGGTGGGTGGAGAAGAAGAGGAAGCCGAAGACTCTCCAGTATTGGGCTTATAGTATTGGTAGATACTGTAGAAAGTCTGGCCGACGGTGAGGATAATGAGGAAGATGGCAGCAGCGAGGGAGAGGAAAGCCCAGGGGCTCCTGAAGTAGGTGTGGATGAGATTAGCACGCCACATGTTCCAGCTCTTGCTGCAGTAATTGTGGACACTGCGGTGCACGTCATCGAGACTGCTCTCTGGATCAAGCACCACGTCCTTGGACAAAGTGTTGAAGAGCTTGGCCACGGCCTTGTCACTTCCCAGCGCGTTCTGGATGATGCCTTTGGAGTGCAGCAGGCTCACGTCCTTGGCCGAGTCAATGATGTTGTCCATGAAGAAGACGTAGGCCGTCACCTCGTTCCCAGCGTTGGTGTGGAGCCGCTCGAATGCCATGAGGTTGAGGAACATGAATTCGGTGGAGTCGTCCACGACGATGACTGGGAGTGAAAGCACGCCGTTGTGGAAGCTGATGTCATGGAGGCTGGTGGTCTTGCTCTTCTTGAAACGGACGCCCGCCTCGTTGAGCTCCATCGCCGAGCGGACCATCCCGCTTGAGTCCTCCTGCCCCTTGGTCGGGGGTGATCGGGCTGCTTCTCCACCCAGCAAGCTTTGTCGATACAAATTCAGAGGATGGAGCCCCACTGCAGTCATGACTTGGACCTGATGATCAGAGCTCGAATCGAAGAACTTGAGCACCAACTTGGTTATTTCTTTGGCACGGCTAGTCTGTGTCTCATGTCATGTAATGTAGATCGAGTTAATTGATTTATTATTAATATTAAGAGGCAACGTATATAATTAATGATATATATGCAGCGGCCGGATCGATGATCATAGATAGAAATATATATATATATTTATATAACAATATATAACGAGATCAATATACAAATTAATTAATTAATTAATTAATACAGTACATACACCGGAGGAGAGGGGGGCAACATCGAGCGTCTCCAAAACCAGCAGAGGGAGCTGGTTCTCCAGCATCAACATATCCCTCTTGATGTAAGGCAAAGTGTAGAGCATCCCGTGGATGCTGAATATGGGGTCACTCTTGCAATAATGGTCACCGATCTTGTCGGCCCTGCCGGCTGTGGCCATGTGCAAGATCTCCAACATGAAGCATCCGTCCACCAGCATCATCTGCAGGAAAACATCTTTATTATCCCATCGCTGGTCGAGGGCTTTGTAGGAGGCTCGCAGCTCGTCCTCCACTTTCTCCAGTTCTCCCAAAAAGTAATGAATGGACTTGTCAGTAGTCCTGTTGAGGAAATGCATGAGTGCTCTCTGCTTGTGCTCCTCCATGGGCACCACCTGGGGCTCACCGTGGTGGTGAGGCCCGAAGGAGACCACCTGAGGCTTATACGCCTTGGGGTTCAGCTCCTTGATGCAAGAGGGCACCCGATAAATGGACTGCTTGCTCCACAGATTCTCCTCCGCTTTCAGGTCTACCTGCTGGATCTTATTTTGGATCTCCACCACCCAACTAGAGCTCCCAGCCTTTCCACCACCATCACCACCACCATCACTGGCCATCAATGATCAAAAACGAATGCAGCCTTATAATTGCAGTGCTGTCAACCTGATTATATATATATATACAACTTGTGCGAAAATATGCTCTTGTTGTTGCCCCTGGTTATATACATAGTCGAAAAAGGTTTATTAAGGCATATTAGTTCCATTAATTAACGCACAATCTTCTTCTGCTTTACAAGTGACTGGGACCAGGCTTTATCAAAGCTAGCTCTTCCCTCTTCACGTAGCATTTATGTTACTTCTTTTCTTCTCCTGCGGAATATATATAATATATTATATAGGGCATGCATAGACAGTTGCTGTTTAGCATGGCCGGCCACCTTGGGAGGGGTGCCACCACTTGTTCCAAATAAATAAAAAAAATATAAAATACAAAAGAAACTCTCTTTGCCATTCTCATAAATATATATATCTCTTACGACTGTCTCACTGTACAAACCATTTTATTACTGTGAGCCAACAGCCTCAACTCTCCCTCCTTTCGTCCTTTTTCCCCAAAATTCTTAAAATACCAATTAACCTCTCACTGTTAAAACCACAAACATTATCAAGGAAAAGATTAACTGTGTTAATCTTTGCTTACTAAACTGACATGGGAATATATGGGATAGAATATCATTAAAAGGATATCAATATTATTGAACTAGACTAGATATAGGCAAAATTCATATATAATACATAAAGTGGAGATGATAGCATCCATTTAAAGTAATCTTGAGCTGAAAATATAACAAGCAAACAACAGCTAAAAGTAAGATAATTATATGCGCAATTTTAAATAATCTTGTTACCTCAATATAAAAAAATAAGATATTGAGTACATCTTTCAAAACTACAGATGATGTTATGGATGCATTAATGAACTCGGGTCAAAATGGTGCCATGGTCGGTGGTTGAAAGTTACAAAGCTATTCAAACAGCAGGGCACGCTGCTGTTTTCAGGGCTAACATCCTTAAAGCATGAGACAACCAATTAAAGCTTAAAGGGCTAGTATGGTGTCCCCGCCATGAAAATTTACAAAAGAGTCAAGAGCATGCATGGCAGCATGGGGATTAAACTTATAACTGAAGCGAGATCTACTATATATATATATATACATAAATTTTCTAGAACAAGCTAAATTTCTAAAAATGTGGAATAATTTATGCAGAAAGACACAAGTGTCCAAGGAGCTCAATATACCACCGCCCAATAGAGGAATTTAATTATATAGTCTAAATTATGTCTAACATCTTTTAAGAATTTGTTTATATTGCCACAGCAAAGGAAATGAAGGTAGGCTAATAGAAGATTCGCAAAGTCTCATCTACAAAATCGTAGATTGCTTGCGCCTCATATTAAAAAAGAAGCAATTTCCTATTTAGTAGGTAGCTTATTATAATTAGCTGGGCTCATCAGGAAATCCTTCCAACTAAATATATATATATATATTCTCTCAAATCTTTAGTTCATTTTGAGAAAGCCAGGGGAGACTTTCCTTCTTCTAGTTATCTTTAGAATCTTGCAATCCTATCTTGTCATAATAACTTAACTTTCCGACCTATAGCATTTTCATTACTTAGATGGGCAATTCATGCTCTATCAGAAAACAGAAGATTTATGTTGGCCAAATATTATGAATTTAATGGCTTGTTTTTTGATTCTTTAAATAAGGCTACTCAGGTAAACTCAATAACAATTTTCCATGGTTATTAGGGAGCATAATCTTCACCACAGAGACGAATAATTTAAGGCACACATCCATGCATGCAGGACATTTTTTTTTTCAAGGGCCTTGTAACATCTTCGAGACTCCTTTCCAACTCATAATCGAATTTTTCCCTCATAAGGAGTCATGGTAGTTCAAATATGTAGGGTAAATTTTTCATGTAGTCACTGTATTATGGCCGATTTTCACTTTGATCATCGTGTTTCAATTTGTTTCTTTTTGGTCATTAGTTATCGATTTGTTTTCACCGGTTGGTCACTTGGGGCTTTCCGGCCCAATTTGAATGACGTGGCCGCCGGAAATGCCACGTCACTATTTGTTTAATATTTCTCTCATCCCAGCTGGAGAGAGGATGCTGACTCGGCTAACATAACCCCAGCCGGGATGCTGACTCAGCTCATTTAATCGTAGTCAGCATCCAACTAATCTTCTCCTTTCCCATTCTATGCTAGGGTTCATCCTTCCAAACCGAGAGAGAAAGGGGAATTCGATCCGAGAGAGAGGGAGACATCCGATCCGAGAGAATAACCACGCGGTTTTTTCTCCATCAGTGTTGAAGCGAGGAGAGGAACCACATGTTATTGTGGTAGCTGAGGAGAGTGTACAACCTCAATCGGGAATCCGAGGACAGTGTAGAAATTTGTTCATGTGTGCCTGAAGTTCTTTTTTTGTTTATAATTTTCATATAACTATTTTTTTGTAGACTGGCAAATGGTTCACTTCTCATGTAAATAATTTTTTCTAGAACTGCAAATTGTTGTTTTAATGATCGAGCTTTGGCAGTCATTGAGAAAAGATTCGTAGTGGTTGTATTGATTTCATTTATACAGTTAAATGGATTGATTCTTACTCGGAAGTTCATCTGAGACTTGTCATTCTTACTCACAAGGACATCTGACACTTCTCAATTGATTTAGTATTTTGCAGGACATCTCAGATGAGCAATAACTTGTGAAGGGATTTAGTATTTGCAATATATGTCAGATGAGAAATAACTTGTCTGTTTATAGTTTTCCTGCAGAATTGAAGTCAGAATCTGAATAAAAATTAATAAGAATGAATCCTGGGAATGTAGAAGAGAACATCAGCTGAATACAATTGTCTTCATACAATCAAAATAAATATACAATTGATTCCTGGGAATTCCAGTACAAAATTGGCTGAATACAATTGTCAGCATATACAAGAGAACATTAACTTTTCTGCTTTCAGTTTTTCTACAGAATTGAGGTCAAAAACTGAATAAAAATTAATAAGAATGAATACTGGTAATGTAGAATAGAACATCAGCTAAATAAAATTATCTTCATACAATCAAAATAAATATACAATTGGTTCCTGGGAATTCCAGTACAAAATTGGCTGAATACTATTGTCAGCAGAATTCCAGTACAAAATTAGTTGAATATAATTGTCAGCAGAATTCCAGTACAAAATTTAAAAACACACAAAACACTGCTGTAGTTTTTTAATACCATTTTTACAACCACTAAACAAAGCTGACAGTTGTGGTCCCTGCAAAATTTTAAAAGAATCAAATGCAGTAGAGCTATATTTTTTTAATACCATTTTGACAACCACAAAACACAACTGACAGTTCCCCGAGACCATTATTCTGATCCATGCCAAAAATTTTAAAACAAGCACATGCAGCAGAGCTAAGCACCCACTTTTATTACAGTTCTTTATGGTCTCCCAGATGCAAGTTTCCCTCCAAGCCCTGGTGGAAGCCAAACTTTCATTCTTTTCCCAGTTTGAGTTGGTTTGGTTATGGCTTCTAAATTTCTGTCCACCCATTGATTGTTGATTGGTGTTGGTCTTGCTGGAAAATGCTTCCTCGCTTGGCTTTTGGAGAGGAGTTGGTCTTGTATTCCCAGTGTAGGCAAAATGTTCCTCTCCAAGCTTCCATCTCCATCTCCAACTATTGTTGCGGGATAGGCTTGCTCAGTAGTTACTCCTACCTGCAATTTTTAGATAATTAAATGCTTCATCAAATATATGTTGCACATCTCCTCAAGTATTAAAAAAAATATACCTGTGGCACTTGTGCATTTGCCTGAGTCCCAATTGTTGTAGGAGTGCTGAAGATAACCTGAGGAGATATTTTCCTAGGTAACTGCTTCCTTGCTTGCCCTTTGGACAGAAGTTGTTTTTTCATTCCCCTTGAGGGCAATTTTCCCACATTCAACTGCTTTCATGGTTGTTGTTTGATTAGTGGTTTGACCTGCCTGATAATTTCATAGAAACAATTTTTCATCATAAATCTGCTACAAAACAATTTTGTAAATTAAATCAACTACCTGTATGTTAGGTGAAGCTGCCTGGCTTCCACTTGCTGGAGGCCTTTGCATATCATGTTCTGCAGTTGTAATTTCCTGGGTATATATGCTCAACCCATAAGGTATTTTTATTACATAAACAAAGTCAAATTTGGGTATATATTTTGTGGACTTACTTGTGGTAGTGATGAGGGTGCTGGTTCTGCTGGATTGCCATGTTCCTCAACAGCATTTGCAGATCTTCTAGAAATGTTGTCATGTTGAGGTATGTTACTCATCTACATTAAAACAGACAAGTTTTGTGCATATTATATGAACATGTGTTGTTCTGCTCATGCTTTTCCAAAAATCAGTAAACATACCTCCATAACATTGGTGAAGTGATCCTGAAGAACATGTGGATCAATTGTGTCCATAGGATCTATGTCAGTTCTATCACCCTGCATAAAAACAAATAATATTATTGGCATAGTTGAAAAGATATATTATAGTTAAATTTATTCTGATTGTACTTGTTGATTATGTGCCTCTTCAGCTGTGTTGTACCTCTGTCTTTGTCCCTGTGAGTGTCACATTATTAGAGTAATGATAAACAGAAAGTAGCTGAAATGCTTAATAAAATCATAAACTGCTCACCTGCTGACCATGGTACCTCCTGTTATGCCCAATAGCTCCACAAACACTGCAAGTCTTGCTGTGGCCTTTCCTACTGACCTTCCCTTTAGTGAATCCAGTGGGTTCTTCAAGAGGATCCTTTCTCCTCATCATTGGTTTCCTGCCCCTGTTCTTGTTTGCTGGTTCTGGGGGTATGATTGGAGTTTGTGGACTCTTTGTGCCATGATTTGCATCTTGTGTTGGGTTTAATATATGGCTATATGTGGCTAGGGAAAGTACTAACTTTATAACACTCATCTATGTAATCTTGGGTTTTTGTTGTAATACAAAGGCTGATATTGCATGGCAACGAGGGAATACATCGGTTGCCACTTCCTACATGTGCAAGACATTTCCTTGCAGTCAACAATAAATTGCCCATCTAAACATGCAACTTGGTACTTGTCACCACCTGACCAAGTTGTCTTATATGACCAACTTAATTGTTTGCCCTTTTCTAGCTTGTTAACAATTTTAGGACAATCTTTGTGTGGTGCATTTATTCATTAAATCTCTTCTCTTTTTGGATCCTAACCATTAGGCGTGTTCGGATCATCTCATTAAGACTAACTATCCCTTTTTGTCCCGGCTTCAAGTATTTGGTCATTAAAGCATTCGCATAAATTGTTAAGCAACATGTCACACCTAAATTTTGATTTGAAGTGTGACCTGCTCCAATGGACATGGTCAATATTTTTCATGAAATTGTGAGCTTCTACTGACTTATCTTTGAGTGCTTTCATTGCCATGTTAAATGCAGGGATGTAACTACTCCTAGCACAAGCCCATAAATGGTCCTTAAGACCTTTACCTCTAAATTTTTTTCTAAAGTTTGTATGTATATGTCTCACACAGAATCGATGTTCACTGTGAGGGAAGATTTCCTCAATTGCATTTAGAAGGCCCTAAGAGAAGATCCATTCACCAGCAAACATTCACAGGACAAGTTACAAAAAATTAAAAAACATACCAAAAAAAGGAAAGCAAACACAAAGTAATGTTAATTAATTCAGCACATATAGCATACTATGATTCAAAGGAAAATTCAACACATAGAAACATACAACCCATTCAAAGTAAAATTCAGCACATAGAAACATACTATGATTCAACTTAAAATTCAGCACATATAGCATACTATGAGTCAAATGAAAATTAATTCAGCACATAGAAACATACAGCCCATTCAAAGTAAAATTCAACACATAGAAACATACAGCCCATTCTAATTAAAATTCAGTCAGCACATAGAGCATACTATGATTCAAAGGATAATTAATTCAGCACATAGAAACATACTATGATTTAAAGGATATTAAACAAACTAAACTTAGTAATATTTTCTTTACCTTACTCTGTCACTCATGAAACACCCAGTTGATGAGAGTTGCTAATCTCTAGATCTTGACCAACAATTCCGAAACCACACCCAATTATCGAAGTTTTTCCCACGTCCACCATCGCCCATGCTATTGGATAGATGCAATCATTTGCATCTATGCCAGCAGTATGTAAGTAGTGACCCCCATAGTATCCCTTCAAGAAACAACCATCGGCGGATATAACTCGCCTACAACTCGCTAGGGAATCCTCGCTCGAGTGGGGATAAGCACACATACATTCTTGAAAAACACACCCTCATTGCATCTAAACTTGATTGTGGGTCGAGGGTGTGTGCTAAGCAATTCAATCTATAATCATACAACCTACACATTTGTGTGTGCTCATCCCCATCAAGCATTCTAATTCCCAACAAGTATATAAAAGAAAGATCAGGTAAACAATATTATTGATCCATCTTAGAAAATATTAAGCAAACAATTTCAAAAAGTAAGATATACTTCATGATGTACCTTACTGCAATATTTTTTTGGCCCTCCAAGCTTTTTAATACGCTTATGTTTGTTTCTTTGGTTGGTCCTCACGACTTGTATTATACGAAAGCTTCCAAGATGGAGTGCACTTTCTGAGCTGCTCCAGGTATTCTTCTGCTATCCACTTCGCACTGACATGCCTTATGTTATGGTCCCGTGTACATTCATGCTTGAGATGGCCAGCCTTGATCTGAATTGTGTTCTTATCATGCATCATTGGTGAAGCCCACAGGTAAAATGGACATCCTTTTTTACAATATGCCCTACACCTGACTTTACTGTTTGGCTTGAAGTTCATAACAACCCTGTTCTTTATCCCATAGTTTTTCACTGCTTGCTTGAACTGTGCAAAACTTCTAAACTTCATCCCTATTTTAAACTGAGGATCTTTCATATCTGTCTGTTCTCTAAATTCAGAATATTTGGGCTTTGGAATCTTGATACCTTCTTCATCAGTTGAAGAACATGATTGCAGCTCATCAGAATCAGCATAGTCAGTCTGGACATCTTGCTCGTCATCATCTACTACCTGACCAACATTCACATGAGCATCATGTCCTTCATTAGCAGCAGAATTCCTTTCATCCCCTTCATCACCTTCAGCCCCGTCGCTGCCTTCACTGTTAAGACTGTACTCGGAATCATGAATATCACTCTCTGCATCACTTTCCTGTCCATCTCCCTCAGCCTCTTGCCCTTCATTATCCTGTACACCTTTATTGACCACATGGTCTTCATGATCTCTTCCCTGTCCACTTTCAGAGCCCAAATGTTCTTCAGCAGCATCAAGATCTTCATCTCCAGCTTCTTCTTGCAATTCATCATCCTGCAAACTTTTACTGTGTACATGTTCTTCACCACCATCAAGGTCTTCATCCCCAGCATCTATGAGCTCTTCCTCAACTTCATCTAGTTCATATTCTACATTAGCATCTGCTGCCTTCACAGAATTGCTTACACTTGCAACATTTCCTGACTTGCTCGGACCAATGGGATCATCCATCGTAACAACCTTCACATAAACACTTGCAATCCTGTTCTGCCCCACACTTGAAGCCATCAGAATGACATCTGAGTCAGATTTTAATTCTTTCAACCTTGCTACTTGACTACTCTTCTCATTCCACCATAAGCTGCACTCATCTACATGAATCTTCAAATCTCTGGCCATATCTAAAATCTCCAATCTAGATATGAAATCAGCATCGCAAAAATCTACAAAGCCTGCCATCCTATAATCACTCCAATTTACAATGTCATCCATCCCATAGTGCATTTGTATTGTAAAAAAATCGGCAAAGGGCACTGGATGAAAACAATGGAAATTATTATAAGAAATAATAAAACATATATAAATTACAATCAGTACATCATACATACAATACATACAAGTATGCCATACAAGCACAGCTAGGCAAACACATCCAAACAATAATATTAGATGCATTTAAAGGTGTTCATCATGTACTTCACCAAAGCATGTTAATTATGTACTCCACAGAGATAATTTCGATTATTATACGAAGGACAACCAAGCAATTAACAAAACATGAACAACTATCAAGAGTATATAAAGGAACATCACATTTCAAGCATGCTAAACTCAGTTGAATAGACATCATATTTGGGCTAGTTTTTCCAGGTTATGGAGAGGATAACAACTGGGTCCCAATAAGAACTACATATTAAGATAAGGACAAAATGGTACGAATCAAGAAAGATTGAAGAAGTAAATTAACGTGGAAAGGAAAATAAATTGAAAATGGACAAGAATAACTTACCATATTCTGGTGTTGCGCCTTCCACGTCTCTTATATTCCAACAGTTTGGCATTATGACCAACTATGGTTGCCGCCGGTTAGCCCTAACTTTAGTCGTCCGAAATTCAGGACTTCTTCTTCCTCTCCTCGCTTCAACACTGATGGAGAAACCGTGTGCTTCGAGCCCCTTTCTCTCTCGGATCGGATGTCTCCCTCTCTCTCGGATCGAATTCCCCTTTCTCTCTCGGTTTGGAAGGATGAACCCTAGCATAGAATGGAAAAGGAGAAGATTAGTTGGATGCTGACTAGGATTAAATGAGCTGAGTCAGCATCCTGGCTGGGGTTATGTTAGCCGAGTCAGCATCCTCTCTCCAGCTGGGATGAGAGAAATATTAAACAAATAGTGACGTGGTATTTCCGGCGGCCACGTCATTCAAATTGGGCCGGAAAGCCCCAAGTGACCAACCGGTGAAAACAAATCGATAACTAATGACCAAAAAGAAACAAATTGAAACACGATGATCAAAGTGAAAATCGGCCATAATACAGTGACTACATGAAAAATTTACCCCAAATATGTAACACCATCAATTAGTGATATTTCACTACCCAAGAACCTGTGTTCAACTTTAATAGATAAAAGATCACGTAGAAGGTTGATTTTAAGTATATATAGATACACACACAAACATACATATATAAGAGCTTAAAAAAAAAGGCATTTAACGGGTGCATTTTCTATTATAGGATGATATATATGTACAAGAGTGAGCTTCAGGGATAAACAGAATTCAACCATCGCATTTAATTAACCACACCATTAATACAAGCAGAGTATCAAGCATTTTCTACCAGAGTAGACTACTGATCTGCAAAAGCAATGCCAGCATCACCGAAAGTATGCAGAAAATGGCATGGATAATCATTCTTCAATCATCATGCAGTCTATGTACTGAAACAAAAGATAACAACATGATTTGTGAACTAAAAAAAAAGAAAACACCTGATTTTGGACTGTCAGTACGAAGGCTTTTTGGGTGTTCTTCACTGATGGAGAACGTACCATCTATTTAACAAAAACCTATGTATTCATATCCTGCTCTTTAATCTGGGCCCAAATAAATGCGTCAAAAGGAGATAAAGCAAGGATGTGACAGGTAAATGGAGGTTTCCTTCATGATCAAACACTAACCACAGCAGATTCAACACATTAATTGGACATGCATGAGTTGAGCAGAGTCTATCTTTTTTCTGAGTTGTGCGAACATGAGGTTTCCGTAAACATATAAGATAGTTCATGTCAAAAACCACCCATGAATATAACTATATACTTGAAAAGAGTCTTCCAGTTGCACAGTTGTTATGAGATGCCTAAAATTTGATGACCAGCTAAGAAAAATACTTGATATTGGTAATATCATCAAATCTACAAGTAAGTTAATGAAAGCCGTAAAAGTCCCAAAAGGAGCCAAGATACTCATTGAAGTGCAATTTTTCATGCTACATAACATCTACAAGACCTATCTTTAGTAGTAATTTTGAAAATGTAAATTTAATAATCAAAACTACTAAATCCTAAAAATTTCACCTGTTGCAGCCATAACTAATGAAATACTCCAGTAATGAGCAAATGACTTTAAGAATCTGGTCCAATCTCTTTCATGATCACCATAAAATTAAGTCTGTAGAAGGCCCCATGCCACGAATTTTAGCTTCCCTTGAATCACTAACTAACGTTTTGCAAATAATCAATACAAGTGAAGATGAAAAGTCACAGAAATATCAAACTAATTATTCTCAGTTTGCCACCTGTTATCTCCAGCAACACTAAAGTAAGAAACACCTATAATAATGTGCGGCAATTGAAAATCATATGCATCAATATAAAAAGTGAATACCTCAAGCATCAGGATTGATGAACTCCCACACACTCGCGATTACTTAAAAGAGTCATTTTGCTGGAGTTAGATGAACACTGCTTGTAAGGAAAACTGGAATCAGCATGAACATATTTGTGAAGCCAAATCTAAACATGAAATAATAAATTAATGCCTACTTCTCCAACAAAATGCTCTGTTCTTAATACAGAGTGCAATTTTTTCTTCAATAAATAAATAAATAAATACTACAGAGTGCAAAAATGTGGTTAATTTCCTCAACATTGTCAACAAGGACATGGGCACAGCCATTTGCATTAAAAGCTCCTTGGAAATATTCCTTCTGTTTTTTTTTAATCTGTCGTAAACCCGTATTCTTTTTTTTTTTAATAAAGTGGATAAACCATAAAATTATGATTAAAAAAGACCCGTATTCTTTTTTATTTGCCATTTTCTAATATCAAGAAGTATTTATTATTATTTTTTTTTAAATTATTCTAACACTTTATTCAATTTGAGAACAAATTTTTTATAAAAAATTTATAAAATAATTAAATTTATTAGTACGTGAGATTCGGCGGTTATTCACCATAATAAAAAAAATGTTTTATACAAAAATAAATAAATAAATAAATCGGGAAAGTCACAATATACAAAGGAGAACAATTAATGGGATCTCTTTCTTCAAGGCTCACCTGATACAGATGGTTGGGGGAAGCCAAAAGGACAAGACTCGCCATTTGAACAGTGGAAAGACTAGAACAGAAGTAAGAACAAATAGTAATCCATTGGGTCACGCTTGTATTGGGCTCTGTGCATGGGCCCATTTATTTTGCTAGTGATGTCTTTGACAGGTTATTTATTCCAATTGGGCAGGGGTGGGCACCCTTTGCCGCGTCAGAGAAATAGAAGAAAAGAAAATAAATTAGGTTCCCACTTGCTGTTGGTGGGACATGGGCGTGTGTTTGCCGGCATTGGTGCAGGTGCAGTGCAGGCTTTGAGAGAACCGAATGGAACAACAACCATGCCATGATTACCTGCAATTTCTGTAGCTTCTGCTGCGGTCCATGCAAAAGAGAGGTGGCCATTTCATGCCCTGCTTCTTCGGCATCTTGTGCTTTATGTGGTGCTCTCTCTGTGCATATATCATCATCCTCATTTGTAGCCAGACTTTGTTTTGTGCTAATCTTCTAATAATCACTCTTCGGTCATATTCTGAAACTAACCGCACATGATTCATGATGCTTTTCCTTCGCACACTGTGATTCTATTCCTAATTTCCATGGCTCTTCATGCAATCACAAGGCCAACCCATAAAATAAATAAATAGATTAAAGACACAGATTATGGTGACGACGACAGTATTATTACTCAAAGTGGATATATAAAATATCATCATAATTTCATATAAAAAAAAATATATAGACAATCCTTTCACCAACACAAATCAATGGAAGAACCAGCTAGTAGCTGCATAGCCTGCATTATACTTTTCAAAGAAGCGTTGATCTTTTCTCAAAAAAATGAAAAATAGGCCATTGGTGCAGTACATGAAGTCCAATCCACAGAGATCCCGTGGTTTAAGTGTGTGTAGACGTTTGTCCCAGCAGGATCATGTTAGTTTTTACCAGCAATGTTAAACAATATTGATAATTATTATTATATTATTTTTTTATTGATGTGTATGTCTGCCTCTGTAACAAATCTTGTTAATCCATAATTTGTAAAACTGTTGTTAATTTAAATAATCAAAAAAAATTTATAAGTTAAAAAAATGGGTAAGCCACATAGATTAAAATACCACTATCCAACGAGGTTTTGTACTGTATTAAATTTATTAATCAATTTAAAAAATAAAAAATTTGAATCGGCTAGCGATAGTAATTCAAAATCAAAAGCAAATGTAAGAGCTAGAGACAAGGTTGTTGGATAATATAACATAATAAAAATACAATTAAATGTATACCAACATTTCGCAATCATAGAAGTATTGATATATTCACTTATTTACTCCCTCTCATGTATAGTTGACTTTTTTTTTTAAGGAAAAAAAAAACATCAGATGCTTTTCAAGTCTATTTCGAGCTCTCATTAACAAGTAACCACCTACAAATTCTTTGTTTTCAATCCAAATGCCACATCATTCATCAACCCATCATTTGAATCTCACAGGTACACTGACCAACCATTCAACCAAATGGCTCCTTTTTTTTTTCCCTGTCCTTTTAATATATATATATATACACATATAAATAAATAAATAAATAAATAAATATACATATGTTATATATAAAGACCAAAACTGGGTGCAGTGTGTCGTGTTGTTTTGTGTTGCGTGGCGTGGCGTGGCGTGAGAAGAGAAAATGGCGATCCATTCGTCGTGCATCCGAACAAAGACTCTTTAATCAATGTTTCATGCTCGTGCGCTCCGCCGCGCGTCGTTAGCGACCTTGCTTGTCGCCATCCCGGCCCTCCGGAGTCGAAGAGTCTCCTCCAGAGTTTTGGAAGACACCTGTAAGCCTTTCCTTGACTGAACTCCAGGGCAGACCCCCCTTCCCCTTCTCTCTTATAGGAGTCATTTTTATTCCAAGTTACTCCATCACTTCTCTTCATAGTTTTTGTGCTCTTTTGATTAAACTCTTTTGTTTATTTTATTTTTGGATTTCCAAAGAAAACATTGACCCGTGTTGGTCAAAAAAAGAAGATGATTTGTTATTGTTGTAACTTGCAGCTTTTAATTTCGGAGTGGTTATAACTGAATTTGATTTTGTGCCTCTTCTTCTCTCACCAGAATATAAGATTGTGATTGGATTTGTTTCATCGGTGTTGCTTGATAAGAGATGAGAAGAGGGGAGTATGTTCATCATCTTGTTTGAGTAATGGAAAAGGTAGTGATGATCCTTGTGATTTCTTAATCTATTATCATTATTATCATTCTTATTTTCTGTAAAATTTCTGTTTTCTCTTGATGCTTTCTTTTGTGTTTTTTGTGTGGATATTTGGGATTAGATTGTAGCAACAAAAGAAATCAGCTTTGGAACTTTGTTTGCCGACTCCAGCCCATGGGTTCGTTGCTTAGGAAGAAGGCCTCCATTCTCTTGTCAGGTGATGAGTTCTTTCTTCTCCTCATTAACAAATACCAATCTATACATATTCATGTCTTCTTCTTTTTCTTGCACCAAGCTATAAAGATCAATCTTTGTGTTTTATTATTATGTTCATCATCTTTTATTTTATTTATTCTTTTGTTTGTGAGTGGATATGTGTGTGTGTGTTTGAAGATGGAAATTCATTCCATTTTCAGACTCTCTGCTTTGCTTTCTTAGAGAAGAAGAAGAAGAAGAAAAAAAAGAAGATGCGTATTGATTTTTTTTATTTCCTTTTTTTGATAAATGTGGACAAGCCACAGAATTGAACCCTTGACCTCTGCGTGACAGCTGGGGGGAAGGAAATACTAACTCTCCTACCATTGTAGGGGTGATGTTTATTCAACTTTCTTTTCCACTTCGCCATTCCTAATTTGAGCATCATCTGTTTATTGCTGTATATTTTGGTGCGCTTGTCTTGACAAAAATATGACGACATAGACGCATACACACACCCGATTCCTCTCCTTGTTAAGTTATACATTATTCTATACTTGTTGGCTTCAAAGTTGTAGACTGACCCGAAAAAAATATTTGGGGAAAATAGTTATGTTACTTTTTGAAAATCTCTTACTAACAATGAATTGGTTGTTTATGCTTTGCCACTGCAGAGAAGTAATTGTTCCTCTTAAATTTTTTTTTCTTTACTCAGGCTTCGAGCTGTTTGCAATTCAAGTATATGAAACTGTGCCTTATGGCCTAATGTGTGCTCTAGATTAGTGTTGAAGATAAGGAGTTTTGCTTATTGAATAGTTCAGATTGAGTGAGGTTGAGGGTGAGGCAGTCCTTCATCCTTCCTTTTGCCAATGGAAGGAGTTGATAAAATTCTTCCTTCTCCCAATGAGCTTTGCGTCAGCTTTGGTTATCAATGTGATACTCACCAGAATTCTTCTCATGGAGCTGAACATGTTTTTGAGCTGTCTTCTGACACTGAGATGGAAGAATCTGACATAAAGATGAGGAGCAGGTCATTTTCTTGTTTATCAGGCGCTGCACTCAGCGCAAATGCCACCTTGGCGAATACAAATATTTGCAATGGTGTCCTTGGGGAGGAAATCTTACCTGGTCTGGACTCTCCAAAATCATTTAGAAGGTTGGCATCTTCGCCTTCTCTTTCAAAGTTGGAGCTCTTATCATCATCTTCCCAAAGCAGTATGTCTACATTAGGTGGAAGTTTACCCACTGAAAGTGATATATTTGAAGGAACTAGAATATGGACACCCATGAGTGCACCTTCAAGAACTGAATCGTCGAGCTTTCTCAATACTATGGATGTACAGATGGCTGGTGGCGCAGCTGGAGAAGATCGAGTCCAAGCTGTCTGTTCTGGATCTAATGGGTGGTTATTTTGTGGAATATATGATGGATTCAATGGGCGGGATGCTGCTGACTTTTTGGCAGCTACACTTTATGAAACTATTGGATTTTATCTCCATTTGCTTGAATGTCAAAGTAAGCTACAGGGGCATTCCTCTGTTCTTTCTCATCAAAATAGCAAGTATGAAGTATTGCCAAATCATGGTAGCGTAATAAGTGGGCTATCTCTAGCACTTGATGAACAAAATTCCAATTCCTTGGAAGGAGAATTGTTGTCTGAAGCTATGCATCACGGTGTACTGAACTGTCTTGTTCAAGCGCTTTCCCAAGCTGAGATTGATTTTATGAATATGGTTGAGCGAGAAATGGAAGACCGACCTGATTTGGTTTCTGTTGGTTCTTGTGTGCTAGCAGCTGTTCTTCATGGGAGCAATTTGTATGTCTTAAATCTTGGTGATAGTAGAGCAGTTTTAGCTACTGCTAATGTTCAGGAAGGTGGATCACTACAAGCCATCCAGTTGACTGAGACTCATACTGTGGACAATGAAATCGAATACAAAAAGGTATTGGCTGACCATCCTGATGATCCTTTAGCAGTTATTGGTGGAAGGGTGAAAGGAAAACTGAAAGTTACTCGTGCATTTGGTGTTGGCTACCTCAAAAAGGTAAAGTAATTTATATTCCTTTCCCCATTTTTCTGCTTTTATTTATATGCTAAACAGGTCAACTTTATAATTCAATACGTTGTCTTTCAGAGGGAACTAAATGATGCACTTATGGGCATCCTTCGAGTTCACAATTTGTGCAGCCCACCTTATATCTACACTCACCCATTCACAATGAACCATCTTGTTTCCGAGAATGACTTATTCGTTATTTTGGGAAGTGATGGATTATTTGATTTCTTCAAAAATGATGATGTTGTGGAGATTGTTCATCAGTATATCAAAGCTAATCCATTTGGTGATCCTGCAAAGTATCTAATTGAGCAACTTATATGCAAGGCAGCAGAAAATGCAGGTATGCATTTATGGCGACTTCTTTCATATTTGAATGTGCATTTAAATTTTATGATCTGTTTTCTATCATTTTTCTTCTTTCTTTTTTTCTGGGTTAAAGGAGTTACCAAGTTGCTAATCTATTACACTAGGAATCAATGATACGAAGGTATAGGACAATAGAACATAACAACTGAAAAAAAAAACTACAAGAGATTTAAAAGACAACCCATACTATCACAAATTCTCATCAGCCATCTTGGCAAGTCCATCCCTTTGTGAAACAAGGATAGAACAGGGGAATTCATGTCGTTATCTCTTTTCTGTCCTTCAACACACTAACACTGTCCTTAATTTTACTTCGTAACATATACATGTACTTCCTTGCTCTACTTAATATGAGACCAAACATTTGGAAGTGGCTGCATTTTTAATAAACCCGTATTATGTGAATTTATCCCACCTAGAATCTCCTGCTTATGATATGATGTTCTACAAGACCTGTACATGAAGAATTTTTGTTGAATTGTTGATGTGCATTTTACTCAGTTGGACACAAGAGTACTTCTTCAGCACTAACCTATTTAAATTTATCTCTACCATCTTAGTCATTTTCAGGGTTTTGGGAGGTTCAAAAAATTTATTGATATTGATAATTAGATCCTCATTTTTTTTGTGATTTTGATTCCTTGGCTAACTAACCATTTCTTGTGAATTGTAAGTTTGTAACTGAGACAAACTCATTTTTAAACTTTTTTAACTTGAGATTAGTTAACTTTGAGTAACATCTGTTTCCCTTCTTGATGCATCCATGTTGTGACTTTTGATAAAAGAATACTCTTCATTAGAAGTTGCTAGAGCGGATCCAATCCGGGTCATTGCAAACTGCTTATCCACTCCATTTGAACTGATTAAATTTTATCTTATCAAACAGAGATTTATGTTTTCTGCATCATTAATTTGATTATATTTTTCACAGTTAATCTTCATTGCCCCATGATGAAAGTGTACATCCATGATTTTGGACCATATTATTTTTGTCGCAACAATTTCTTTGTGCATGTAATGACTGATTGCACGTGCAGGATTCAGCACTGAAGAATTGATGAGAGTACCAGCCGGGAGGAGGAGAAAGTATCACGATGATGTTACGGTCATTGTGATAATTCTTGGCAACAAGCACAGGACCTCCAAAGCATCAACTTCAATATAAACCTGGCCAGCTATATGTATTTTGGTTTGTAAGTCAGCAGAACTCAAATATAAAGGACTTGATATTCCAAGCTGTTCATAGGCATGTACGCAACGTAGTAATATATAAATGTAGTGAATCACCTTCAAACTTCCAGTTTTTAATATTCAGAGAATCTATTGGAGATTTAACCAGCTGAGAAATTTCTATTAGCCTTATAGATGAGTGTTTTTTTGTGTTTTGTATTTACTCTCTCTCTCTCTCTCCTCTCTCTCTCTCTCTCTCTCTCTCTGTTGTATGTATGTACTTGGAAAATATGGACAGTGACAATGAGAAGGAACAGGAAAGGAATGAAGGCGCAATGAATGGTTGCCGTTTGAGGCGAGGAAAGTCATGCATCGGACTGCAACTTCCTGGCCACTATTTGTTCTCCAGGAGTGAAGAACATCCCCCCTATCTTCTCGTCCACACATATGCATGACTGTGACATCACCATAAGTCATAATCAAAATGATAAATTAATAAGTTTTTCTTGTTTTTCTTGCATTATTAGTATTATCGCAATTGTTATTGCTAGCATGTGTGTGTGTGTGTGTGTGTGTGTGTGTGTGTGTGTGAGAGAGAGAGAGAGAGAGAGAGCATCATTAAGTAGGAGAAGAAGAAGAAGCAGCAGCAGCATGGATGTGTATATCTCGGAAGACTACGTGAAAAGCAGGCGCGAGATGAGAAAAAGAGAGAAGCAGCTGCATCTGGAGATTGACATGAAGCCAGATTCTTCTTGTACAACCAAGGTAGAGGTAGGCATGGCCCCCAAGACTCCATGTCCATGGAATACCAGCTCCAGGGCTTTCTCATCTCCTTCTCCTGCTGCTCCATCTGAAAACAAGACTCGGCTGACGGTGGAGGCTGCTAATTCCCTTGATTCAATCTTCCATTGCATCACGCCTTAAGCCAGCCGTTTGTTTATAGACTTGGGAAATCTTGTTATCTTGTTCTGTTTAGCTATTCTCATGTGTGCCCTTTTTACCGTTCTCCTGCTGCTTTCTTTTGTGTTTCTGTTATCATCACTTGGATTTTCATGAAAACAGACAAACGTGATGATGCTTGCACCCTGAATAAAATCCGGATTGTAATCTGTAGGCGTCAGTAGTGACATCCGGATTGTGTCTACTTTTTGGTTTCTATTTTTTTAGTTTCAGTTTGTTGTTTGTTTTTATCTTTGCTTTCTCTAATAAATAGCTATTTCCTAGCTCTCTTTTTTTCTCAAAAAGAATTCAGACGCATTAACCAGTTTCAGCAACAGCTTAAACTGCACAGAATTTCCTTTTTTATCTGATAAAGTTACAAGACCAATAGTTCCTTCACTACTGGGAATGGGAATGGGAAGCATTCTGCAACTGATGCAATTGCCGTCCTTGGCACCAGATTTGCATTTTCTTCTACTGTATTTTGTATTTCAGTCGCCACATAAATAAGAATACTAACTAACTGGAACTTAATTCTCTAATGAATACTAACTAACAGTGGGCCTCTCCATTTTCCGCTGAGATTGCGGCTATCCATTTTGGGCTTGACCAATGCATCTCTAAAAACTGGCTCCCTAATCGAATTTTTTGTGATTGCCCAGGTATCTCTGGCTTACTCAAACACTTAGACAGCTGTGTGGCGTGGCGCTTTCAACCTGCTATTGACAGTCTCAAGATCAAGCTTCTCAACTTCCCTTGTTCGGATTTCAAATCTATATCCCGTTCAGACAACCTGATCGCAGACGCTCTTGCAAACTTTGGTCGTTTAAACCCGCATTTATCTCTCTTCGATCAGGGCTTGGATCGTCCCCGTTGGCTCGAAGACCTCTGCCGGAGTCTTCATTTCTTCTTCTTCTAGCTTTTTGTTTTTGTTGAGCTCTGGCTCTTTGTCCAAAAAAAAAAAAAAATCTGGCAACCCCTTTAAAAGTATCTCATCCAACAAACTCCTAGACGTCATCATCCTCCCTCTGAGTTGTGACTGATACTAGCAACAGATGCCTTCTTCTGGCGGTGCTTGATGATTTTCCAGTGGTTATCTAATTTGTAAAAACCTAAGCCAATTTTCTCTAACTTTAATTCTTTATTCAAAAAATGATAATGAAGACGCTTCAAAATTGGGGGCCAGGTTTGTTAGTAGACTTTAATTTCTACACAGTCATCATCTCACAATCTGCTGCCAACAAACTTGGACCAAAGGTTATCTCAATCTCAGACTTTACCACTGCACATCCTAGACCACGCAAAATTAGTGCAATTGATATCATTTTTTTTATTTTTTATTTTTTGTGGATGCCAGTGCTCCCACAGAAAGATCATACTTAAAGCAGAATGAGACAGGTCACAGGAGGAGAAGATATCAAGCTTATCGATGATTCAAGGTGGTAAAAAAAATCTATTAGTTCTGTCAGCAGGCAATTTCAGGTACATTAGTTGCATTCACTTCAACTCAATCGGAAAAGATTTGTGAACGGATAAACAAGAACACGGGGCATGACCGTAATTGCATCTACATCCATATCATTGCAACGATTTAATCAAACACATCGTTTTCTTTTCTACTTTTCTTTGTTTGAATGTTATGCAATAATATAATTCTTCATTGCCGACCTTAATAACATGAGATTCCACTCATGAAGAACCAAGGGAAGGAAAGATTGACGGTAATCTGCTGAAAAGACCTGCTAACTACTCAAGTATAAGCTACATTAAAGTTTGCATTGGACAATGAGGGAGTGTTGAGCCACATAAAACAGTTTACTAAACAAAACTGGCTTGTACACAGGTTATTTCTCTTAAGCATGATGAAATTGCCTTCATGGTTCACATACTGTTTAAGACAATCATCCTTAAGAAAATGGTTGCTAATTCGAAAGTAGGTACAGCATTTGTACAATGAATTGGAGCCACACATCATCTGTTGTTGTGGGCTTGGTAAAATATAGCTTCCCCATCAGGACGACTGATGATTAATTTAGGCAAACAAACATATAGAGGACAAAGTTAAGAGTCCATATTAATGGCAAACAACATCCTTTTGTTTCTCATAATACTGAAATGATGGTTTTGAGCACAAGCTAGTAAGCAGCTGATTTCTAACATATCATCAATGTTTTCTGCCAATCTTAGTACTTGAAAAGTAAATTAATCAAGAAGAAAGCTCCTTGAATCAAATCCTCATATAAGTCAGGAAAGGGAGCATGTTCTCATACTCTTGATGGACAAACAAGTTCTCTTCCCACTCAGAAACTATATTAGCTTTGACGATTGTTGTGGTATATCAAGTACTGACAGCCGTTAGGCAACCAAATAAATTTTGAATGGCAAGCATGCTGACCAAGTTCAAACTTAAATTGGAAGTTGTAGTGCATAACCAGCCCAATCAAAAAATTAATCAGAAACTGGCACGGGCTATCTTTTTGACCAATGAGAACTGCATCAGCCATCTTCACCAGCTTTTCCCTATTCAATTGAATGAGTGAAAACTGGTATCAGTAGTTTGCATTGTAATGAACTGCATTAACAGAAGGAAAACATCAAGACTTGAGTCAGAAAGCTGATCCCAAATCCTTTTTCTTAAAGAAACACAGAAAAAGATCCTTATGGTTGTGGACCTGTTCCATATGTCAGATAAGTGAAAACAAATCAAGTATCATATCAATGATAAAAAGCATAGAGAAACCGTGACAACTTATAAATAAACATTGAATGTAGATAATCGAGGGTGAAGTAAGTGGTAAAAATTTCCATGGCATTGTGGCAATAGGGTTAATGCCGTTAAGGTAGTCCAACCTCAAAAACCACATCTTCACGAAACAAGATGAACAACTCTCAACTAGGAGTGGCATAATGTTTAAAAGATGAGAACTTGATGTTAATACTCAGGACAAGGCCCATAATTCCAAGCACATGCAACAAGGGAACAAGATTAGCTTAAAGAAATTTGTGTGGATTCTAATGTAAAGAAACTTGATGTTAATACTCAGGACAAGGCCCATAATTCCAAGCACATGCAACAAGGGAACAAGATTAGCTTAAAGAAATTTGTGTGGATTCTAATGCCAATTGTTAAATTCACAGCATAAATAAGCACATAAAGCACAACATGCGTAGACACCATAAATATATAAGAACGACATTTCACATTAAATACATATTACATATATATATATATAATGATCTGCATCAGAAAGGGGAAACAATTGAACACAAGGACAGTTCTATAATCCATGGATCAGAATTCCAAAAATAGAATAAAAAAAAGAGGAATTTAGCCCCCACATGCACAGAATGACAATATAATAAACATATATAGGTTTCAACCATGAATATTTTAACCATCATGACACAAGTCAAACAAGGATTTATCCCCATAAAATAAGAAGATAAAACAGGTTCATTTGGAGGGAGAAACAGCCATATTAATCATTAAAACCTTTACAAGCTTATTACCAGCAATTTAGAATCATCAAGATTTAGGAACACAACAGTGAAGATGAAAAGGAGTTAGATACAGGAAGCATTAATCCCATTGGAATGGCATAAAAATAAAAAACTAAAAATCAAGTAAAGGTATGGAAAATCAGGAATAGAATCAGTAGATAAAGCAAGAAAGGAAAGGAAAGGAGAGGAGAAGAGAAGAGGACTTTGGAAACAAAGCCATTGAAAGTTTGAAACTCGAATGGATTAGATTATGGTGGGCTAGCTTCGTCCCTCTCCGAGACAAACGCGTGTCAGTGTTATTATATAGTAAAAGAAAATTATAAAATAATAAGGGGTAAAATTACCGGTCCAACCCATCTCTCTCTTTAGTCTTTAGACTCTTTAGTCTTTACTAAAGAATGAATAAAGATCGTTGATGATCGCATTGCATTGCACGTGCCAGAGAAACGAAAAGCCTTCGAGAGAGATGGGGGGCGATGGCGGCAGCGGTAGCGGCAGCGGAGAGCGAACGCCGGAGGGGTCGGAGGAGCAGCAGAAGCGATCGGAGATCTACACGTACGAGGCACCATGGCACATCTACTCTATGAATTGGAGCGTTCGCCGGGACAAGAAGTACCGCCTCGCCATTGCCAGCCTCATGGAGCAATACCAGAATGGTGTCGAGATCGTCCAGCTTGATGATGCCACAGGCGACATCCGCTCCGACTCCGCGCTCTCCTTTGAACATCCCTACCCTCCCACTAAAACCATGTTCGTCCCCGACCGCGACTGCGTCCGCCCGGACCTTCTGGCCACCTCCGCCGACTTCCTCCGGCTGTGGAGTATCCACGATGACCACGTCGAACTCAAGGCCCTCCTCAATGGTAACAAGAACTCGGAGTTCTGCGGCCCACTCACCTCCTTCGACTGGAACGAGGCGGAGCCCCGTCGCATCGGCACCTCCTCCATCGACACCACCTGCACCATCTGGGACGTCGAACGCGAGGCTGTAGACACCCAACTCATTGCCCACGACAAGGAGGTCTACGACATCGCCTGGGGCGGCGTCGGCGTCTTCGCCTCCGTCTCCGCCGACGGATCCGTCCGCGTTTTCGACCTCCGTGATAAGGAACACTCCACCATCATCTACGAGTCCTCCGACCCCGCTGAAACCCCACTTGTGAGGCTCGGGTGGAACAAACAGGACCCCAGGTACATGGCTACCATTATCATGGACAGCCCCAAGATCGTGGTGCTCGATATCCGCTTCCCTACTCTGCCCGTCGTTGAGCTTCAGCGTCACCAAGCCAGCGTCAACGCAATTGCCTGGGCGCCGCATAGTTCGTGCCACATCTGCACCGCAGGGGACGACTCGCAGGCGCTGATTTGGGACCTCTCGTCCATGGGCAGCGGTTCAGGGCAGCAGCCGGAAGGGGGCTTGGATCCGATACTGGCCTACACTGCGGGAGCAGCCATTGAACAGCTGCAATGGTCTTCCTCGCAACCCGATTGGGTTGCCATCGCTTTCTCCAACAAGCTCCAGATTCTCAGGGTTTGAACTTATTACTTTGAACTAAACTTGGAACCAGACAACTCTATTGATGTGGTTACAATATCTGTTTCGCTATTCATCAATGAAATATTTAGATTAATAACTGAAAATAGAAGCAGGACCTGTTGATTGTTCCCTGACGTTGTTGCCTCTGTTAGAATAGTGATTTATTTAAGTATGAACCTCTCATTCTAAGGTTGATTGAATTGGATATATGACTTAATTTATAATACTACCTCTGTTTTGGATATATAACAGTTTCCTGATGTTGTTGCTTCTTTTTTTGTAGAATAGTGATTTATTTTAAGTATGAACTTCTCACTCTAAGGCTGATTGAATTGGATGTATGACTTAGTTTATAACAGTACCTCTGTTCTTTTTTCCTCTTGATTGCATTGAATAATGCTGTTTGTTTGATAGCATTCTTGCCTGTCCAAAATTTATACTGTTAGTTATTTGTATTTAACGTATCAAAACCACATTTTGATGTTATTGGTTTTGTTCATGTGATGATTTTTTGTTCCCTGCTGAAGAAAATTGAGTTCAATTGGAGAATATGTGGATGGACACTGGACAGGAATGTGATCTTCATCATGAACACTCATATTTTTGTTGCTTTTCTGTCATATATGTGAATAATGTCTTGATGGACACAGGAGTGGAACGTGATTTTTATCATGAGGGCTCAAATTTTGTTGCCTTTCTTCTCATCCATCTACTATATGGATGCTGTTGATTCTGCCCTCGAGGTTTATATTCTTTTTGCGCATCCAGTTGTGGTTTATCTGTGTAGAATTCAGTTTTTGTGCAATGTTAGTTGAGAGCACTACTTCAAGACACGTAGCTTGTGTTGCAGACACAAGTAGTAGAGGTTAGTTTGGAGAATCCTCTTGTGCTTGCCTCATAGGTATTAGCAGATTGCTATAGCATAAGTTGGTTATAATTTATGAGAGAGAGAGAGGTTAGATTGGAGAATCCTCTTGTGCTTGCCTCATAGGTATTAGCAAATTGCTACAGCATAAGTTGGTTATAATTTACAAAGGTTTTGTTGGCTGATTGAGGATGACATTGTGATATTTTGCATGAATTGGAGGTTGGCTCACCGGCAGAATTTCAATGTTTAGGAAACTGTTTATATGGATCATTTTTGCTCCTCTCTGTCTGTTCCTCTGTAATTAGTAACTGGTCTTTCATCTTGCAAAGTTAAAGTGGGGCAGATTGTTAAATTCTTTCAAATTTGTTACTTGCTGATCTTTAGGTAATGCAAATTACTTCTTGTATTTTGTTTGTAAATTTAGATCCTTGTGAAGTAATAAATTTTGAAGAAACAGATTTGTTTGGTAGGGATTGGTAATGTGGCCGATTGTCTGACAATATTGCTTGGAGTATGTCTTTATGGATTCCTGTCCTTTCTAAGTATCTTTTTCCCCCCTTAATATAAGCTATATGATGCGTTTCTTCTTTTTCATTGTGAGAGACGACAAATGTGGATTATTGTGATAACTAATCATAGTTTGCCTTATGACTTTAAAGTCTGTGTTACTGGTGGCAACGATTGTACTAAGAACGGTCTAAATGATTCCAAGTCTTTTCGGGATCACTAATTATATGAAGTAGGTACAACACCTGCGGGACTTGCACGCATGGGGACAAGAATAAAGCATTTTTAGAATCAGCTTGTGAGGAAATGGTATGAAGTATAATATTCCTGTTATGCATCCGTTCTTTTGCAAATTTACCGGTCATGTCTGCCGATTGCACTGATTCTCTTATTTTTGCTTTCCCTTTTTTCATGGGATGTTTGTTTAAATTCATTGATTTAGAATTCAAATCTGAGAAGATGCTATAATATTTCCTTGCTAGTTTGTAAGCAATTCTGCAGGTTTGCATATTCATGCCTGCTTTGTTATCTTTGTAGTGATTCCGTAAGTGGTACACCTTTGATACTTTAACTAGTAGGGGCTAATGTGTGGTTGTTATCGATTTCTTGGATCATGATTCCATCAGTTGTATTCTTGAACTCATGTTTTAAATAATGACTAATTTAGGTATTTTGGCGGCAAAACTATCGTCTTTTTCTTTTGTAACCAAAATGACATGATGGTTATATCTCTGCTTCTAATGGATAGCTTTGCCTAATTATGCACAATCTATATGTCTGGAATCATATGTCTTCTAACTTTCTTTTGTCTTCTGACTTTTTTTTTCTCTCTTGTTCCGAGTTAAAATGTATTTGCCCTAACAGTGCCAATGACTAAACCTTATATTTTTCGGTTTAGCATGAATTAACAGGTATCAGATTTTTGCATGATATTGTCATCACTTTTTGAAAAGAGGTTTTTAGGATTATTGTCAAATTCCTCTTTGTTTGTTTGTTTTCTCACTGGATCTTGGTAGCTAGTAAGCTAGCATAGTTTGATAGATATAGCATATTTACTGATACGTTGTTCTTGATATGCATCTTTCTTCCTGTTCATCTGCTTTTCAGTATTATTCTGCCACTACTGTTGATTGCTTTCAAGCATTTTTATTATTATATTACGATGGCCTTTGCTTTTCTTGTACTTTTTGTTAAATTATTTCCTGATTAAAAAATCATTTTCTATAAATTGAACGTTATATATATATATATATATATAAAGGGCATACTTTTTTTTATTTCTTTTTCATTTGAAGAAGCAACACTATCAAAGCATCTGCTACTGCGAAGACCAAGAGTCCAAGAAGAAAGAACGATTGACTCATTGATTATTGACTAATAAGCACAATAAAACGCCGCTCTGAAAGAAGTGAAGGAACCTTCTGGTTTATTTTTTCCTACTAAACCCATCATCATATTGGATGGCTAATGGCTTCTCTTACTTTATTCCCAAACCCACCCTAACCACAACGCACACGTGGCCTTAAATAACCAAAAGGATTTTTATCAAAACAAAAAACAAAAAGTTGAGAGGAACAATCACTTCTCATTCTACTCATACTCATACAAAGAGAAATCAGTCAGGGTGACAAAGGTCCATCTCATGCAGCATCTTCAAAAGTACATGAAGAGAAAAAAAACAAGACGTCCTAGTTAAGGATTAATTACTAATCAGTAATCACATCACATGGCATCCAACTGTGTTATCATCATTGAAGTAGTCTGAGAACCCCATGGGTTGTTGTTGCATTGGCGGGGGAGGTGTTCTATAGATTGGCATCTCATACTGATAATGTTCTGGAATGTAACAGGGCGGTGGAGGAGCAGTGTAATGCGTGCTCACTGTCGTGTAATAAGGCATTGGAAGTACAGTGTGGGGTTCCATTGGATAGTAAACTCTTGCATGAGATGATGCCATCACATTGCCACCAGGGTTATGAACCATGTTTGGACCTGGACCAACAACATAACTCATTGGGGGAACTGTTGTCACTACTGGTGTAGCAAACATTGCCTCCTCTGGAACAACCTGAGCAGCAACTGAGCCTGATGTTTCTTTAACCTTATTGTTAATCTCATCACCGTCTTTGTTCTTATTATTGTTGTTGTTGTTGTTTGAGCTTTTGGTATCGTTAAGGCTTGAATTTTGCTTTCCTCCTGCATCATCACTGTAGCTTTTTGTTTGCTGCTCCTTGTCCACAGCAGTAGCAGCAGTAGTTGTGGTAGCTGGGATTTTAGGTAGTTTTGTTTCTTCTGAAGAACATAACTCTGCTGTTTTTCCACACCTTGATAGTTTCTTAATAAGAGTTTGGGGATCAACACTCCCGTAGACTGTGAGTTTTGGTTGAGAAGGATGAATCTCTGTCTTCAAAACACCTGTTTGTAAACAAGCATAAGAGCTTCATTAACAATTATTGAAAAATAAATAAAGAAGCTGAGTAGTAATTAAGTTATAAGTTTTACCTTTGATGCTCAAAGCTTTGAGTACCTTTTTCTTGCACCCTTCGCAGCAGTTAACAGAGACTTTCAATTCAATAATCTGAGAGAAAGAAAGAGAAAGCCAATTTATCATCCATGGATTGTTGTTCACTGTGAGTAACTAATTAAGAGAGTATTAATTAGCTGATGATGATGATGATGATGCTTACCTTCAAATTATCATCTGCTCTGGCTCCCATCCAAATGGACTAATGGATGGAGTTGAACAAAGAAGAAGAAGAAGAAGAAGAGCTTTGTAAGAGCACTAGTGGTCGATGGGTCAACGATTGGAATATCCCCTGAGTTTGAGAAGCAGAGGAGATGGACAGAGGATGTCAGGTAGAGAGGAAAGTAGAGAAGATTGTGATGATCAGAGAGTGGGGTTTGTCAGGGGCCTTATATATACTGGTTCTGTAGGGTCATTCTGGGAATAGTCTTCTTTTTTTTCTTTTCTTCTACCTAGTAGTATGTATATGGTGTGTATGTTGTTAATTATAGTGGGACAACTCATGCAGCAGTGTACGTAAAATGGAAAAAAGAGCTTGTCAGACTACTCACTTGAATCTTCAGGTTATTGTTTAACAAAGGAGGACAGCAAGGGCAGCATAAACACAACTCAATCTTGCGTGATTTACAACTAATAAGGAATTAATTAATTATTAGTTTAAAGCTTTGGGTATTCGCCTACATCAAAAGCAAGAGGATTCAAGCACAAGAGATGGGGGAGTGTGGTACAAAAAACAAGAGGAATTAAATTAAAGGCAGAAGCAATATATATATTTAAGAAAGATTTAGTCAAGAATCTCATACTACTTGCTAGCAGTGTTTCTTTTTTCTATTAAATCATGGATGCTTTCATCTCTTTGGAATAGGCGCTTCCCGATTTCTGATGGCTCTTATTAACTGACCTTTATTATTCTTTCTTTTAAGCTTTGATGGTGACATTGGGAAAATCTCTTTGGGAGTTGTACATGACTTTTTTCCTTGATTCACAACCATGAGATTAACTAAGCCTGGTTTAGTGTGTCTCACTGTCTTCTGATTTCTAATGACCCATATGTAAGCTGGTGCTTTTTCGGGTAATCAATTCATCACTCATTAGTTTTACCATCAGTGATTAATGCATGTTATAATTTATCAATAACAGTGACTCTTATGAACTAGTTTAATAAAGTTCTAGAAGATTCTGAATATAAAAACTAATGTAACTTGATAGAGTATATATCAATTGTGTCTAATTTAGATCATCTCGTTTTTTTTTTTTCACTCTGGCAATCTGTTATTCGCTTTCTGAACATGTAAAAAACTTAATTTTGCCCTTGTTTGAAATGGTGATAGATACTTTGTGAATTTGTTTAACGATCATCCTTTGTTAATTGTTTTTTACTATGCAATTACTTTTTCTCCTCTTTTTATGCTCCTCATACTTACTTTCAGCATTTTTATGACTTTATAGACATGTTTGTCCATTGGAGTTCTAAAACTACCAATAACTTATGATTTTGGAATCCCACAACTGATTAAATATTTTCTATGCAATTTCTTTATTTATCAAATTCCCTTGAATTAGTTAAAGAAGTATGTGTGAATGCCCTTGTCATTTATTTATCAAGGATCCTCGTCCTCCTCCCATTGCAAATTAAAAGAAAATAATTTTAGTAAATGCAACCAGCTGGGATGCTACAAAGTACTTTTTGTGTTGAATTATCAGTTTAAAACATTATATGTTTTAGTTCCTATGTACATCTTCAATAAGGATCATTTCATTAGCCATATTTGAGCTACTTAATTACCAATCGCCTATACGCAATTAAAAACTTTTGGTGCATTGGTATAAAAATTGTTAGGTCCCAACACTGCAACAATTGAATAATTTAGTGGAAGTACTATTTACAATTAATGTGAAAGTAATGCAATACTGTTATTGTTCATACATATGGTGTGTATGCGGCCTTACATTGTCCGCATGTAATCTGTATGGTTTTTTGGCGATGTTATGCGGTTTTTATGCAGGCGTATGACCTCCTAGGTTGGATATAATTCTTACTAATTCAACTCCTCTTTGTGATCTAGAATGCAATAATAAACTCTAAAACCCAACAAATGCAAACAACAATGCAAGACACCAATTTTAATATGAAAAACCCTTCAAATCTAGAGAAAATACCACGGGACTCCTCCGAGCTGCTTAAACTTTTTCATTATATCAACAATGGGATTACAATCTACACCTCTATAAACGTAAGCTAAAGGTTCACAAGAAAATGAGCATCATTGACACAAGATGAATTCACAAGAGATAATTATAAGTGAAAATCTAGATTTAACAAACACCAAAAAAAGATCAAAGAGAGATCAAACTGATAGATTTGTAGGGCAACTTTTTTGCCAAGATAAGAGCCTAGGCCGCTAAGAAAGGCAAGGCCATGCACAAACCTCGGTGGAGCAAGTGGGGGAGGGGTCCATGAACACATTAGCACAGGAACCACCCATACATAACCACTACTCACACTCCTAGAAATATACCTTCATCTTTGATTCAAACTCTCACCACTTGTAAAAGATTCTAATGAAGATCTGACTATTAATATGTCACTTAATTATTGGTAGATTTGTAGGGCAACTTGCAAGGATTCTCCCATAAATTAGAGCTAGATCCAGCTTAATTTTGCCGACTGATCATCATGCAACCTCACTTTCTCATCCTTCTTCGGTTCTATCATTTCTCTCTTTCTCTATCTCTATCTCTCTCCTCTCACCCTTCTAACTACAGTTTGCAAATTTTTTTTTCTTACTTGACATAAGTGAAATTTTCATTTTATCCTTCAAAACTTCCACTTTTAACATAATTTATCTTTTTTTAAGCGTTAGGTTGAATTTCAACTTTATTCTTCTAGCTTATAAATGGGGCTACAACCTAATAAAAATTATTTCAACTCTCTACTTTATAAGCAGTTAAATTTCTTGCCTACCAATTTTCACTTTCTTACTTTAAATGTCAGCTTTGAAAACAAAATAAATGATAATAAATTAAAAAAAACAATTATTTTAATCACTCGAAATCTAAGATATTAATTCATTGTGTCATAGATGGGTGAATATGTTATAATAGAATTTACATGTTCCTATCATGGAGTTCTTGTTTTTTTATAATAAGGCCATATTTGATGGCATTTTAGAATGAAGAACTCTCCTCTGTTTTCAATGAAAAATAGTTAGTGAAGGAGAAAAAGAATTTGCTTTATAACAAAAAATACATATTCCCAACCACACATATATCATATATGATATAACAACGCAGATAGCTTGGTTAATGTATTGGTGGGCCCACCTCCCAAGTCAGTGAGCCACACGTTGTGCTTGAGTCAGACCAGAAAGAATGGAAACAGAGTAGTCTGGTCACACGGAGAGTCACAGGATTGGATTGAAATGAATCGATAGAGGGGGTGAATAGTGAGAGTGGTGACAACCATACGTTGGGTGAGATGCTATCCATAATCTCATCCTCTTGTTTCTTTGCCCATCTCTACCTCTACCTCTACCTCCTCTCAGTCCTCACTCCTCCCAGCCACCACAAATCCATTTTTGTTATCCTTCCTTCCTTATAATCCCTGCCACTCCTCTTCTACTGCTGCTGCAACTCTCTCATTCCCCTTCTCCATCTTATGGCTTCGGCCACTCTCTCAATAGCCAATGCAGCCCTTCAGGTATACATTCAATCGGTCTCTTCTTCACCATGTCTCCATGTTAATCTGTCATATGTGCCATATGTTAATCTATCATGCATGCATGCATTCAGGCCAATGGCAAGGGATTCTCCGACTTCTCTGGACTGAGGACCTCCTCAGCTTCTCTCCCTTTCTCCCGCAAAGCGTCACCCGATGACTTTGTATCTGTTATCGCCTTCCAAACATCTGCAGTAAGTCAGCTAATTACATTAATTAATTAGATCAAGTCATAATAATATATATATACATGAATCAATGAATTAATATTAAGTAGTGATCTTTATTTGTTTGCTTATATAAATATATAATATAATATAAAGGTGGGAGGGAATGGTGGATATAGAAAGGGAGTGGTGGAGGCGAAGATCAAGGTGGCTATCAACGGGTTTGGACGCATTGGACGTAACTTCCTGCGGTGTTGGCACGGCCGCAAGGACTCACCACTGGACGTGATCGCCATCAACGACACTGGCGGTGTGAAACAAGCTTCTCACCTCCTCAAGTATGACTCCACTCTCGGCATCTTTGAAGCAGACGTCAAACCGGCCAGCGACACCTCCATCTCCGTCGATGGCAAGGTCATCCGGGTCGTCTCCGACCGTAATCCCGCCAACCTCCCCTGGAAGTTAGTATTAATTTTAAAAACATATATATATATATATATATATATTATCAAGTTACAACATACAATTAAGATATATATATATATATATAATGTTGTTTAATTTGTAGGGAGATGGGGATTGATTTGGTGATAGAAGGAACAGGGGTGTTTGTAGACAGGGAGGGAGCAGGGAAACACATCCAAGCAGGGGCGAAGAAGGTGCTGATCACTGCGCCAGGGAAGGGTGACATTCCAACGTACGTCGTGGGTGTCAATGAGGATAGTTACAATCCTGATGAGCCCATCATTAGCAATGCTTCCTGCACAACCAACTGCCTCGCTCCCTTCGTCAAGGTTCTTGATCAGAAATTTGGTACGCCCGCGCATGCATGCATGCTTCTCCCTTCCCTTTTTAATTAGCCTTTCATTCGAGTCCACCCCCCCTTGCATGTCTCTAGACAATAGTGTAGCTAGCTAATTATATAGTCAAACAGAGCATCCTACACAACAGAGCATATATGGTGTCATTGACTACTAGTAGTACTATTACTATTACTATTACTATTACTAGGATTTTCAATTGAAAACATTTAGGAATGAATAACATGGGCAGCACGCACGCATGCACTGATGCAGGGATCATCAAGGGGACAATGACGACCACACACTCGTACACCGGAGACCAGAGACTGCTGGACGCCAGCCACCGTGACCTCCGGCGTGCACGGGCGGCGGCTCTGAACATCGTGCCAACCTCGACTGGCGCTGCCAAGGCCGTGGCTCTGGTCCTCCCAACGCTCAAGGGAAAACTCAATGGCATCGCCCTCCGAGTCCCAACACCCAACGTGTCGGTGGTGGACCTTGTGGTCCAGGTCTCCAAGAAGACTTTCGCGGAGGAAGTGAACGCGGCCTTCCGTGAAAGCGCCGATAAGGAACTTCAAGGGATTCTGTCAGTGTGCGATGAGCCTCTGGTGTCAGTGGACTTCCGCTGCTCCGACGTGTCGTCCACTGTGGATTCATCGCTGACGATGGTGATGGGCGATGACATGGTCAAGGTCATCGCTTGGTATGACAACGAGTGGGGTTACTCGCAGAGGGTTGTGGATTTGGCCGACATCGTCGCCAACAACATGAAGTGACATCTTCTTGCTTGCATTGCAGCCTTCTTCACAATATTATTGTTCCCACTTGCTCAAATTTATTTTTTCCCTCAATATATTTTCCATTTTCATTTTATATTTTCTCGGTTATATATTTATATAGATATGAGAGCCTGAGGAACTCTTCTTTCTCTCTTTTTATTATTTATATATATATTTGTATTTTATTCCGGTTTGTCAAAGGACTCGAGTATCAAAAGAACTTCTCTTTTCCTAGTGCCCGTTTACGTTAATCTTGGAGATGCTTTGGTTTTTGTTAGTGTGAGCATGCTTCATTATAGTTCTCTCTGTTTTTTGTATTGTTCGAACAGAGGAATTACTTGATCAATCTTTGTCTCTTTTGGGGAAGAATTAAAGATGAGTAGTAGCTTGTTTCTAATTTGCGGGATTCCAATTATTATTATTATTATTGGTCCTTGCCAAGTTTCCAATGCCTCTCTACAAGGCTCAATGAAATTTCTCATGACCAAAAGATCTATATTCATGGGCATTGGCAGTTCCCTGTTTCTTTGAGTGCAGACATAGAGAGAATCAAAGATTATGTTGTTAATAATATTCAACTATGTGACAGCAAATTGGATTGCATTTTGTGGATTCTTGATTAAAAAAAAAAAAGTTTGTTTAGCACATCAAGCATGTGAAAATTTTTCTCTCAAAAGAATGACTGCATATGTTGGGCAGATTTAGTTTGATCAAAGAGGAGTAGCATTCATAGGTATTTTTCTACCCTCTGGTTGGCCTTGCATGATCGCTTGCATAACAGAGAAAGATTGTTTAAATAGTAAGTTATTAATTTAGATAAATGCATGCTCTATAATGATGGCAGGGAGAATGTGGGCCATTTGTTCTTTAATTGTGCTTTTTCTAAAGCTATAGGAAAGAGAGTACTTAAAACTCTTGATGTTTCCAAAGGTCCTTTATACTGGATTAGGGAGGTGAACTGCTTTTAAAGGAGGGCAAGTGTAAGTCTTTCGTCTCAAGTATGAGAAGAATCTCTTTCTCCTCAAGTGTGTACATGATATGGAAGGTCAAGAATGGTATGTTGTTTCAACAGTAGTATTATAGCTAAAATAAAGCATATGGCCAAATTAGAGACATTGTGTTGCTAAAACATAAAAGCCAATTGCATTCCCAAGGTGCAAAAGCATTATTGGACAAGTGGTTTTGAATTTTTACTGTTAGTTAGGCAAAATGGCTTTAAATCATGGTGTTGTTCTTCCTGGTGATGGTCTTGCTTTGAGAAATGGACTGTCTTGTAATTTTCCCTTCTGTTAAGTAGTTGATTTCAACTATCTCTCTATAGCAGTGTTTATTTTGTCAACAAAATTTAAGATTACCAAATCAGTTATTAACTGCAATAGAAGCGCGCTTTGTTTTCCTATTAACCTTTGGCAGTTATGTTTAGTGTTTGCTTGCATTATCTTCTCAGCCAATCACGGTTTCCCATTAGAGTCGTTGTTAATAAGGAATGATATATAGGGGTAGAGTATATGCTATAGTTTTTGGGGTTTTGTTTGTGTCAAAAGTGGTGTTTGTTTGGAGTGTTTTTGAGTTACCTGTAACTCAAGTTTCTAGATATTTTAAAATCTAGTATTTGGTTTGTAAACTTTCAAAATTTCATGTAACTTGAAATAGATTAGATGGGGGATTTTGTCTTACAGCCAAATTGGCCATAAGACAAAATCCTATGTTTTTTATTTCCCCATGTGCTATGCATGCGAGAGACCAAGTAACTCAAACCCCAAAACCTTGGGGTAATCACAACCACCCTTTTCTCCTCTCTCAAACCCTAGCAGCCACCATTGAATCACTAATTTCTCCTCCCTTGAACCTCATACATCCATCGTCGAAGCACCTGACTTCTCATTCCGCCAACCCTAAGCAGCCTTCATCTGAGCACTCAACTTCTCCTTCCGCACTCGCATTCGCATCCGCAGCCGCTGTCAACTTCTCTCTCAAACCTAAGCAACAACAATTGCCATTACCGTCAACTCCTCCCTTGAACCTTAAGCAGCTGCCATCAACACTCAATTTCATAAGCTATGGCATCATATTGTAAATGTTGATGCCAAGATTTTAATGGGCGCTGCTTTCCAGATAAAGCTCTTTCATTTTTGTTTTTCTCTTTGAAATAAAAGTCAATTTTGTATGATGGTCAAGGTCATGAAAATGCTTGTGGTTAGATTTAATTTTAAATTTTATTAATGCCGTGAGAGAATCTAATGAAAATTTTCTTTTTTATGAGTATCTTTCTATGTTTATATATATAATTAAAATCAATAAAAATGAAAATACTATACATAATAATTTATATTTATAACAAATTAAAATAATAGTAATAAATTTAGGAATTAATTTCATAAAATTAATAGTTAAATTGATTAATTTAATAATTGTAATCATAAAAATAATATCCATTAATTTAAATTTAAATAAGAAAAAAAATTCATATGTCAAAAATAAAACATTATTGGGAGAAATCATCTTTGATAATATATTTAAAAAATATAACAATAATTTAGAAATTAATTTAATTAAAAGTTTAATGTTTATGTTGATTAATATAGTAATTATATCAAATAAAATAATCAACATTGACATTAAAAATAAAAGCAAACACAAAAGATGGTGAGTTTGAGGGTTTGGATATAACTAAAAATACAAAATTCTAAATGAAAAACACAAAATTCTACAATACAGTATTTTTAGTTATATCCAACAAAACACCAGATTTTACATTACTGTGTTTTTAAATCCATGACTTTTCAGTTACATTGTAAATGAAAATCCAATATATTTACAATTACATCTAACCAAACACACCTTTAATGTAGCCTGCTTTGTAACCTGCTACGATAAGATTGTTTTTTAAGCTAATAATCTTACTTTGGTTTAATTGAAAAAAAAAATGCCTACTCATCCCTAATTAGTCTACTACCTTTATTCTCCCTGCTTGATTCCGCCACTAAAACCAATCAAACCTCTTGTTATCTCGTTCTCACTTTCATCCCTATAAGAGGCATTTGGTACCTAGATTCATGCCTTGGGAGTGGGAATGAGATGCACCCATGGGGTTTAGACCCTTGTTTGGCAACCAGGAAAGGAGTGAGTAAATGGTTGGCATGGTAATGAGAAGGCTGCATGTGGGGTCTTCCCAATCCTGTCGCATGTGGGGTCTTTCCAATCCTGTCAAAATTGGGGGGAGTTGGACTCCTGAGTTATGTAATGACTATTATGCCCTTACTTTTGAAAAGATTTCCACCTTTTTTCTCTCTTTTTCCCGTTGAGATCCACCGTTGCTATACTTTTTGGTCTTCGATCGTCCCTCTTCTCCGAGCTTCAGATCCATCGCTGACGACGATCGTATCCTTGTTCTCTCCCTCCCTCTCTGATGTGGTCTCAAAGACGTTTAACCAGTTTTTTTTTTTCTATAGTTCACTGTTTTAATTATCTCTATGTTTCTTAGGATTAAATTTGAAGCTTTTATAGTTTTGTTTTTGGTTTGATCTTTACTCTGATTGTTAGGATTGATGAAAAATTGACAGAAAAGCTATCTTTGTTTTTTCTGTTTTCATTATCTTGAATGTATTATCATGGGTGTGTTTCTTTGGGATTTTGGAGCTTTAGTTTTGGTCACTGGAACCATGTACAAACAGAGCATGACAAGCTGAGACCCATGCTCTAATTAATTCTTAATTCTCATAATTAAGACCCAAGAAAATAGTTTTATGAGACATTTGTAATTGAGTGTGGTTGCTTGATATTGTGTTATTATTATTATTTGAAAATAACTTCCATATGGAACTGTGCTTTGGGAAGTGTTGCTATAATAAAAAAAAAATTATTGAAGCTTGTATTTTTCTTCAGCAATTTTTTGTATATTATCATTGTAAAAGCATAATCTGTCTTAGTTATTAGTAGTAATAAAATACATTTATAGGACTTGAGTAAATTAATATATATATATATATATATATCAAGTCATAGAGATGCTTCAGAATGAATTGGAGCTTGACTATTGCCCTTCACAAGCGTGATGCACTGTTTCTGTTTTTATTTTTCTATTATGTTAATTTTGTTTTATTATTAGTTGATGATAAAATTCTTTGTGACTATAATTTGGAAACATTTATCTAAACATGGAATGGTACTGTGAAATTCATGGTTCATGTATTATTAGAGAACTATTATATCTAAAACACTCTTGACAATCTGGTTACATTAATTTTAGAACAAAAAAAATGAGACGAATCATGAAGTCAATGAAAATATTATAAGATACATGAATCGTGCAATAATTCCCATGCCATTATCATTTTTATTTATTTGTATTATTTTTTAATAACTATTTTTAAGTTTTTCTTATGTCAACAGTCAAGCATGAATTCAGTATTTTTTCTTCTAGTGGCTGCTTCTTCCAGTCTCCTCTTTCTTTTCCTTCATCCTTTTAAATTTCTTTCTCCTTTTTGTTCATTCAGTTGGTATTTCCCTTTTTTTGTGTTTCTATTCTTTGCTTTGAATATGATGGAAATAAATAGAGTTTGATGCAGGGAAAACTATGCTTGCTTTTTTAGTAGTTTTATTTTTATTGTTTTTTTTCATAGGATTGAATATAAATGAAGATTTGCCATTTAATGTTTGATAATTCCCAGAGTACTCCTGATGCGTGGACCCAAAGACCATAACAGATTTTGCTTTTGAGAAATTATTGTTATGATATTTCTTGATTCGCAATGTCATTGATTTGAAATGTCATTCTTTACATGTAGTTCATCTTGATTATTATCAATTTCTTGGTTTTTTTTCCCCTAGTTGAGTTTATTCATGACAAACATTGAGAATCTTAGTTAATCATAGTTTAATCTTGTATAGCAATGACATATATGTATGATTATATAGGAATGACACATATGCATAGTTAATCATAGTTTAACTCATAGTTTAATTATTTTTACAAATTGTATTTTGTTTCATTTGTTAATTTTAGATATGGCTAACGAAAACGTGGAAGATGTTCACACAGAGCAATTAGTTCACATGATGTATGCATGCATTTTTTTTCGTTGTGAACATCATTGTTAGTTCCGATGATGCGGTTTGTGGTTTAGTGAACACTCAAAACACTCAAAGAAAAACTCACACAAACCAAGCAAGAAGGAGACACACAAGATTGGTAACCCAGTTTGGCATTCACTCGCCTACGTCAGGGGAGCAAGCCCGGAGATAAACAATCCACTAAAAGAGGTGAAAATACATGAGTACAAACACTTGTCACTCAACACTTACAAACGAAGATCACTGCCCTCTCTAGATTGTCTTGTGCGCCCACTCTCTCTAGCTCCGGTCACACATACAATCTACGAGCAAGGTAGCTTATATAGACACCTCAATGTCCCAGATATAGCACATACCTCTTTTGGAATCTCCGCAGCTACTAATTTAAAAACCTTCCGAAATTAGCTGTTGCAACTCCTGTTATAACATAAGTTGTAACTCCTGTTGTAACCTGCTGACTTGACTGAGTTCTGGTTACATTGCAGACGACCTCAAGACCCATCAACCTCTTGATCATGGTTAGTCCGAGTCGATGCTGCCAAATCTCCTGATCCCGACTGCCGGCAACTAGCCTACCTCCTCAGTTCCTTATCACGCAGTCCCCTCGCAAGGGACGCACGTCCTTGTGCGTCTTCATGGAACTTGCCAAACTTGATCTTCAACCTTCCAAGTTTGATCTTCAAAGATTCTCTAAACTTCATCTTCAATTCACCCAAGTTTGATCCTCAAATCTTCCCAAGAATAGATCTTTTATCAATCAACTCAATCATGCCAACAATAGGCATGTCTTCAAATCTTCAATCATATCTTCAATTAGCCTTCATTTATACCATGAATAGATATTTTTTCAATTAAGCTCCACCATATTTTGTCTTTAATCACATCTCATAAATATAGTCTTGATATGATATTGTCTTCAAGAATAACTCCACCAATATATTCAAGATATTTTTCCTCCAAGTTATAGACATACTAAAAATAGCTCCACCAAGATCTTCAAAATGTTTTGCCTTGCAAGCCAAGTCTCCTTGCCATTTCACCATGCTTTCCATGTCACCTTGACTATGTGTCAAATCATAACAATAATAGTGCGGTTGCACTAACAATCATCATCACTATTTGTGCAATAAGTGAGGAAAATGATCAAGACAATGTCATCCATTATGAGATTGAGTCAACATATACTAGGCATCGTAGACAATATAAGTACATGTTCCATGTAGTTTATGAGAGCGATGTCAAGTGTATCGATAAACTACAGATGGATCATCGTTGTTTTATAAATGATGTCAATTATTGACCACTATCGGTGGCCTTCACGGTACGAGAAATGTCATGGTTGATGAAATGATAGCGATGTTCTTAAACATTGTGACATACCACATAAAAAATAGAATAATTAAGTTTGCCTTTGTCAGATCAACTGAGACTATTAGGCGACATTTTCATGCCGTTCTGAGGGTAATTATCCTATGTCACGATGTATTATTGAAGAAACCTAAACCCATTTTCGAAAATTCAAATGATCATAAATAGAAAATGTTTAAGGTAATTTCACACAAAATTGTTTATAGTTGTGGAAATAATATGGTAGATGCCTTCTTAATAATAAGATGTTTACTTCAATGTAGAATTGTCTTGGAGCATTAGATGGAACTCATATTCGTGTGATTGTGCCAAAAGTTGATCTCCCAAGATATAGAACAAGAAAAACGGAAATAACTACTAATGTGCTCGGCGTTTGCTCGCAAGACATGCAATTTATATACGTATTGTCTGGGTAAAAAAGTTCAGCACATGATAGTCAAGTTCTAAGAGATGGTATTACAAAGCTTAATGGATTAAAAGTTCAAAATGGTAACTAGAACATGATCTTACTTTTCAAATGAAATTAGTAATGATATTGGCTAACAACAAACATTTCTTTGCCTATTAGGATGCCATAACTTGGTTGATTCTGGATATGCAAATTCACCCTGAGTTACGGCGCAATCCTACAATTGTTGGAACAGGTTATCTTGCATCTTAAAACTGATGATAGGGTAATTGTCATCGTCTTGTGGAGGTGGGAAAAAGACGTGGGGAGAAGATGGTCTCAATCACTGATGGTCAGATCTCATAGAAGCTATGATCGTCGATGGGGCTACCATTGGTTTTTGATGGAAATTTAACATTTAGAGTTTGGATTTTGTTCTGAATCCCGAGATAAGTTTTAATGATTTTGTGCGATTTTGATTTATGCTGCTTAATTATTTGATTTACAACTTGTCTTCAAAGTGTTTCGATTCTTCCAAAGTAATGCCAATGAGCAGGAGATTGAGTTTGAGATCCTCCTATAAAAGATGAAATACTGTTTTGGTCGATGATCGCCGAAATCTCAAGTGTTAAATCTTGGTTTTCAGATAGTTGATTGCCATATTCTATGATCTCTTTAGTAACTTCATTAGAGACTTATAAGGAGCTTTGGTTGCTCGGCAACGGCCGGACATGGGGCGAGCATGGGTGAAGGGTGAGAAAAGATGAGGGTGTAAGTGTAATTTTATTAAAAAAATAAATTATTATTCTAAATATCAACGATTACATGATCATATGTAATTTTGAGTGGGTTTAATAAGTCAATTGACTTTTTTCAAAGGTTTAGGTGACACTCATGAAGTTTGAGAAGGTCCTATTGGTCCTTATATATTGTTGTTGTTTTCATTTAATTTAATTTTTTTTTTGAAATAAATGTGGATAAACCACAGCTTTATTGAATAAAAAGAGACAGTGAACACAAGAAAAATCTCTCACCAGAAGTGAGGAGAGGAACTAAAAACAACAGAAAAATAAAAAGCAGGGAGAGAAGTAGCTAGGAAGGAGGAAGACACCGTCTGGTCTCTCAGGCCTGTCCAAGCCATCAAAAGGAGCAACTACTCCTGCGCATGATCAGGGTCTGACTCCCCAACAAGATTTGAGTCTCTAGCGCTGTAGAAGTTAAGAGAGAGCTTAATTTTCAGTGAAGCTTCAGTAAGGACTGGCTGCTGACTATCTGCTGCAGTTGAGAACCAAGAGAGAAGCATATTAGCAATTTTAATAAAAATATTGTAAAACGGTAAAGCAGTCAAATGGAAAATATGAGTGTTTCGTTCAATCCAGATATTCCACAAGATTGCACGGGAGATAAGATCCCAAAGGGTTCGGTGCTGAGGGGTAAGGGATGGAACCAAGGGCCTGTGAAAAAAAACCCCAGAGGCGATTGGAGAAATCACAATCAAGAAAAAGATGGTTAAGTTTTTCTGAAGCTTTGTGACATAGAACACAGGTGTCTGTGGAGCTTTGAATGTTGCACCCTCTTTTGAAGAGATTTGTGAGAGTGAGAATTTTATCTTCCCCAGCTAGCCAGCAGAAAAGAGTTATTTTGCTAGGACAGCGGATTTTCCAGAATTGAGAATAATGTGGACTACGCATTCCACCATCAATGAGGAATTTAAAAAATGATTTGACAGTGAAATTCTCACTTTTTTCCAAATCCCAGGAGTAGAAATCTTTCTGACTATGAGAGCAATCAGGAATGATCTCTAATAGATAGGATAACATGTCTGAGGAAGCAGAGTGAAAGAGAACCTCTGGACTATTAATAAGTTGGATGAATTGTCTAATATTTATCCAAGGAGATGTACAATCCGTAAAAAGTGTTGGCCAGAGATCTTTGAGCAGTTGTCCATCATGCCAACGATCAAACCAAAGGGATGTGTTTGAACCGTTTCTGATGATTTTGTGTATACAGGATCAGAAGGGAAGTAAAGTAGAATTCACTCCTGCCCAAAAGAAAGATTTGTTTCTAGGTGGGTTGTGGAAAAGGATTCCGTTTGGGCTACCAATTGAGTAATTAGAGTGAATTATTTTAGCCCAATTACTGTCTGGATTACAAGATAATTTCCACCACCACTTCCAGAGTAAAGCTTTATTAAATTCCTGAAGGTTGAGGATTCCCCAACCTCCCATTTAGCGGGGTCTGGTGATTTTATTCTAGGCAACCAGTCTGATTCCTTTGGAGCTCAGGTCAGGACTTTTCCAAAGAAAATCTTTTCGAATTTGATCAATATCTTTGATTACCCAGGCGGGAAGTTTGAAGACCGATATCCAATAAACTGTGATAGTAGAGAGCACAGAATTAATGAGAGTTAGGCGACCTTCAAGGGATAGGTAGTTTGCTTTCCAAGGACTGAGCCTAGATCGAACCATTCCAATGAGTTTTGCATTTAATTTACCAAAATACCAAAACAAAAAAACAAAAAAATTAAAAAAGATTAAACTATGATCAATTAACATTTATATGTTCATTTAAGCTCTTGACTAATAGGTTTAAAGATACCATACATGATTCCTAGATCATCCTGTAATATCATTGTGGATGTAGATTGTCTAATGTGTTATAAATTGGTACATCTTATTTAGTTCGTCTGTTGTCAAAGTTTTAATTTTACTCGGTCATTATTCTGTTCCTACTATCCTGGAGTAAATATCTTAAGGGCGCCACTTAATTTAGTATTGCTCCTATGCCTAATCGTGATGCATCATTCTCCACAATGAATGGTTGAGAGAAATCTAAAAGCTTGAGAACCAGTGTTGTGGTTACAACTAGTTGAAGAGCTTTGAATTACTACCTTAATTAGTGTTCTAGTGAAAATTATCCTTTTTCAACAAATCTGTTAAAGGCTTGGCCACTTATGTATAATGCTTGAGATTTATTTCTGATAGTACCCACTCAACACAAGGAACTCATGAAGTTGCTTCAGTGATGTTGAAGATGGCCACTGCAATATAGTATCAACTCATGAAGTGGCCTAAGTATTCTTCTACTTCAGTAAGGCCAAAAGAACATTAGAGAATTTAACAAAGCAGGGGAATGTCTTAGGAAAGCAAAGATCACAATTAACTCTATTATTATAGGATGTTTTGTCGGTTATTTTCATTTCTTTCCGTTATTTTTTACCCTTATCCATGTGACAATTATCACCATATTAGTCTAGAATCAAAATTATCCGATGATGTGCAGCTATAGTGAACCAAAGCCTCTATAATTCATCCAAGCCTAGCAACACTAGTTTTTATGTATTCAGTTTAATGAAGATGCTATATTCCCTAATTTTGATTTGCCCATAGAATTATGAAATTAATTTGATCCATTATTGTTATTTTGAATTTTTCACAGTTATTTATTATAAAAATCTTAGTTCATATTTTCTTTCGGTTATATGTAAATTTATGTTTTAAAATAATATCGTGACATGCTCAACAGTAGTGTATATATATATATACAACTTTAAAGTTAAATAACAGGTCGGTATGAAATCTCAGTTCTCTTTATATATATATATATATATATATGTATGTATGTATATATTCAACTTCAAAGTTAAATAACAGGTTGGTATGAAATCTTAGTTCTGTTGGTAACCTTTCTAGAACTCTGAGTTGGGCCGAAAAGAAAGAACACAGTGGGTCAACACGGCATCTAGCAAGCCTTATTATTCCATCAATTTGCTATATATACAATACATACATGACTTGCAGGCTGGTTAGAATTGGGACTTCTATGGCCTTCCAAAATGGGCCATGCCTCCACATATTCAACAATTAGTAAGGGTCTCATTAATGACTCATAAGTCATAAAACAAACGGTTTTGATATGTAAAACGTGAAAATATTCTAACTAATATAAAATAAATATATTTGTAAACATTCACAGGTTACCTTTACTTTTATGCAAAAACAAACGTATAAAATAATGAAATTCTTCATAGCTAAATGATTCTAATCTCATCTCAATATTAATTATTATTATTATTATTATTATTTTACAAAGAAATAAATATTTATTTAATCAATGAACATATATGGATTTAATGCTTCAAACATCTCTACTTTGGGTTATTGGGATCCGTATAAAAGGTTTAAACTCTCACCGGTTTAATACCTCTCTATGATTTTTTTTTTTTTTGAAATAAATGTGGATAAACCACAGATTTATTAAATAGGAAAAGACAGTACAAAGTAGGAAATTCCTCCCACCAGGGATGAGGTGAAACAGACCTCTCTATGGTTTTCAAACTGACCTTATTTTTTTTTCTCCCCAAAAGAATATGAAATAGTCACGTAAAACATCCGAACGGGATGAATGACTTTGACTTATTTTTAAAAACTCTATTAACAGATGATGTTCACATTCGTAGAAATTATAGAATTTATTATTATTAATTTATTTATTTATATATGATACTATTGTACCAACTACAAAGCAGCCGGAGCCGGTTATATAAAAAGGTCAATATGAAAATGAACCGTCCGTGGAGCAAGCACCAAGCATTTATCAAAAAGGACATCATGAATACTGAGCAAAATTTCAAGATCCTCGTCATCATCATCATCATTGATTATATAAATATAAATACATATATATATATATATATATAGATATAGATATCCAACAAAGAATGACCAAGTCAACGGTGCAGAAGAGAATAGCGTGAGTAGCGGGCAGGCGTGAGCAGCATGTGTAGTGTAGCATGTAGCATGTAGCATGTAGCCATGCTCAACAAACGCAAATGCTCCTCCATCTTCCAATGTTCTCATCATCTAGAAAAGCAAAAGAAATCAAAAAGTAAATGCTGGGGGGCTAAGGGGTTCAGGACCCAAACAATTAGACAGACGGTTTTGGCTTATGTCATTATTGATCTAGAAAGCATAGCCAATAATAAATGCCATCCTTCCATAGTTCCATTCATCTATCTATCTATTTATCTATCAATCCAAGATATGAACATTAATTTGAAGATGATATAGAAAAAAAAATACATATATATATATATATATACACAACAAAGAGAGCAGATTTATATATAATTATTTATTATTGTCGACAATATGATTTGGGTTGGTATGAGTCCATGTCATGGCCCTCAATTCAAGAATAATATTGGACCTGGACCAGGCCAGAGGCAGCTCTTATTTTGAATCAAACACATGCAAGCACAAGCGTTGTGTTGTGTTCGTCGTCACAGACAAATAAATGGTTCGTTCTTCAGCAACCACCGCGTTGTTGTTGCTGTTGTTTTGGACCACGCAAGAAATAATAATAGTACATACATCGTTTAATCAAATACAACAAATGAATTCAACAACTAGCCAGATGTTTAATTAATTATATTGAGCCAAAAAAATATTTACAGTATCTTAGATGAAGAAGAAGATGAGCCAATGAGAGCAGGACAACTAGACAACGAATAGGAGGGTCCTTAGTCCTTGGAGGATAAGTCTATGCAACAGTAAGACTGTAAGAACAGTGAGACAAGGCTGATGGTGGTGGTGCTGCTGCTGCTGCTGCTGCTGGTGGTAATAGTAACACTGGGTTAAATGGTACTCTATCTTATGGTGCTGCAACTGCAAAGCAAGGCAAAGGAAAAATAAAAAAGAAAGAGGAGAAAAAGGAGCTTTCCTTTTCTTGGCAAAGGACTGCAGGTCTATATGTTTGTGTGGACCCCCACAACACTCATCAACCATCATCCCCTGTGCTCAAGTCAGCATCAGAATCCAACTATCCTTTAAAGTTTCATCTCTCTTTACTATTATTATTAATGAATATTGTAATTGGATGTATTAATTAATTGAGTGAGGTCATGAGATGGTATTAGGTTAGTGCTTTGATATTTGATACCTGTCTTTGTCTGTTGTCACTGGCAACAAGTCCCACCCAACACCACGGCATTCTAATAAATCTCATTCAATCAACTGGCGTATCTGCATATCTTTCTTTGCCTGCTTTGCTTGCTTGTTTCCTCCTATCAATGCTTTCCCTTTTTCTTTTACTCTGATTTCTTTATTCATTTATGTTTTACTATATATTTTTCTTTTCTTTTCTTTTCTTTTCTTTTCCATTGTTTTCTGTCTGGATGTGTCTTTTGTACGGTTTCTTTTGGTGGGGTCACAACACAACCAAACATTTCAATTTGACAAATTAAAGGGTTGTGTGTATTATGTGCGTGTGTATGTGAGAGAGAGAGAGAGAGAGAGAGAGAGAAGTTCTAAGCTAGCAAACAAAAGTTTTCAAAGCAAAGCAGATGCAAATGCAAAGCATGGTTGGCATGATGTGGATGATGGGTGTGACAGAGGGTGTGTATACCGTGAGCTCTGCCCAACTTTTCTACAGTTTCTACAACCACAATTTTAACAACATAAATAAGCAGAGACACAAAAAATATATATATATCAACAGAGCTGATAAAAGATGCAGAAATATGAATAACATCTTGTCATGAATTGTTTATTTATTTATGCATATTGATGTTATCGTTATTGTGACTTGTGAGACAGATTGATTGATCACTGATTTCAGAAAAGAAAGCCAAAGCCTGATGTATACTATATTTATATATATATATATTTATGTTTGTTGCGTCCAAACAAAAGAGTGGAGTGCATGACGGTAATATGAAATGGAGAGTTGGGTGTGGGTTAGTTCCACCATTTTTATGATATTTATTATTATTTATATATAGTCTCCATCTAATGTTGGAAAAGATAGAAAATGAATTCAAAGAATTGATGGCCATTTATTTGGTGGGTTTCCAAGACAAGACAACCCTGGCCTGGCTAGAAGCCGAAGCATCTTTCCTTTTCCTGGTTAAATGTGAGCACTACTTAATTAAGCATAAGCCACCATCGGCAACAACATTTGACCATGGATCATTTTTCCCTTTTTAATATTAACATTAATAATATATGGATTGGGTTGCGTTGGCAGCATATTCATTCCATTATAATTCAATAAGTTCTCTACTATATTCCAAGTCAATAGCAGCAAGATATCAATTCTATGACAAATTCTCTTCTTCAATCTCTAAAGGCGGAGAACATTATTGATTCATAATATAACGCAAGCAAAGCAAAGCATCGAATATTGTAAGGTTTTTTATTATTATTATTATTATTTCAAGTTGACAATTCATATATGTCTTAGCTTATCATTATTAAAAATTAAAAATTAATTTCATATATAAAGAGTTTTAAATTAATTACTAGTGAGATAAGATTGGAATTTCCATTTGTTTTCACCACAAACTGCTCAAACATCAACATCAAGTATTGATATTGATAGCATTCTGATTCTGGAATTTAATAAAATTAGGAATCTTCCAGACAAATTAGACCAAGGAAACAACAAAAAAAAACGAGTTCATTTGTTTTTTGTTTCTCCACCAAAGAGTAAATATGAGAAAGAGAGAAGAGATATGGATAGAAAAAGACTAAAAACGAACATTATCAATGAATGAATGATACTTGTAAGGAAAGGCGATATGAATGGTTCAACCCCCTTGAAGAAAAGTTGTCCAGAATAACAAAAGCCCTCTTAGCTAATCAAAAGATAGAGACATGAGAGAAGAGAAGCTTGTCATCCCAAACCCATTTATATATCTTTAAATAAATAAATACATATATATATACCAACACATTAATTAAGGAGTACTATTAGAAAAAGACACCCCCTGAGTCTTTGGGTTGGAATCCAATTCCCCATGCCCCCCATACTCTTTCCTTGAGAAAATGGTTGGAAGCATCAAAAAGGGTGAGAGAGATACAGCATGGGGAAGGCAAGGGAAGGGAAAGAAAAGCAGAGAAAAGTTGCAAGTCAAGTTAATTTCATTACACTTTCCTTTTGAGAAAAAAAATATAAATATATATATATAATAACAAAAGAGATGATGAAATAACACCAAAAGAGTGTACACGATGGATTGGAATGAATGCTGGTGGTGAAAGGAAACCTGACAACAAGTGGTTATCAAAGTAAATGAAATGAAACTGAAAGAAAAGATTTAATGGATAAATACTAATGAATGAAATAGTAATAAAGATATGTGCGTGATTATGGAAAAGAGGTTGTGGGGGGTGTCCCATGTCCCATGTCTCATGTCTCATGTCCGTCCTACTCGGCTCCTCGTTTGACCCAAAAACGAGCAACAAGTCTCCAGTTTTTGGCCACATCTTAACTTTTCCCGAGAAACGCGAACTGCACCGCGTATTGACCGCCGTGTCCCGCCATTGAACGTCAGTCAATTTTTCACCAATTCGTGCCATTCTCTATTTTGCTAATACAACCTACCTGCCACGTTCTCATATTTTCCTTCTAACGTCTTTATTTATATTTATATTTATATTTATATTTGTATTTATTATTTTTATTATTGTAATAATATGTATACGGTGGTACACCCTGCATGGTGGGGTAAGATGATGGTTGAGACACGAGAACAGTAGTCATTTTAAAGTGGGGCAGGTAGAAGAGATGCAGTAGTACAAGTGCAGCACGCCCTATGGATGACAAGTAACAAATGGATGCATGTATGGACACATTCATGTCTCATTCATTCACTCACCAATTAGCTAACACAAAATGACATATGTATGTATAAAAGAAATATGAATTGAAAGGTAGGTCCCACATGCACTCCTCACCAAACCAAAAATCAAGTGAGAAAAGGAGAGAAGTCATGAAGTCATGGGAGCGGTAGTTGTGGGCAAAAGCCATGAAGATCTCTTTCTTTTTATTTGTTTTGTTGCTCATCTCTTGGGCGGTTCATGAGGTTCGGATTCCCGAGGCCGCTTCATCCGTTGAAGCGCGCCCAGTGCTCTCTTTTAATTACTCCTGTACCCGTTGCACGCCACACAGCACGGATCAGATGCCACACTATCAACGCCTTCTGCGCATATCCCTGCCAATATCTGACACCCTCTTTTAATCTAATTTAATAATAATAAAAAAATTGTAGTAAATAGTACTACTACTCCAAAATCCAAATATGAAAATATCATACCCACGTTACTTACTTTTTACCAGCTTATAAATTTTCTTTGACCGGCGGTTGTCACGACCCGCATTACTTTCTGGTAACGTAACGTGGGAATATATTAATATATTTAATTGACATAACTAATTAATTAATTGATTAAAAGGAATAGTAGTGTAATCTAGGGAGGAGTGATGGCATGGGATATGGCATTTGTTTCCTCGAAATGCATTAAGTTAATGAGAATCATGCGCATCAACTCCAGGACTCCGTGTATAAATACAAAGATGACCACACCCTTCACACCATTTCGTCCCCCATCTCAATCTCTCTAACCCTTTCCAAGTTCCAACCTACAAAACGCGTCTATCATCCCTTGATCATCATCTTGCCTATCCCTTTTATCTTTGGTCCTTATCTTTCCTGCCTGCCTGGTCAAGCCCATCCCGCAATGGCCGTTCAAGCTCAATACCCATCCAATCCTATTTCCCCTGATTTCCTCCTCTCCAGGTTCTCATCTCAAACTGCTTCCCTCATTTTCTCTTTCTCTCTGAATATTATATATATATATATATATATATGTATGTATATGGAGATGCATCATTTACATCCTAATTGAGCAAAAAAAGAGACACTAACAAGTGCTTGTGTTCCAGGGTGGCAGCAGGGAGTGGGAGAACAACAACTCCAATGGATGCAAATGGGTTGTTAATGTATAATGGCAATGGTGGTGCAGTGCTAAGTGATCCACAGAGCCAATTAACAACAACGTTCAATCATCCTGTATCAACCATGTCCATGTCTATGTCCAGGAAGAGGAACAGAGATGAATTGATGCCCCTGCCTTATCAGTTTCAATACCAACTCGCTCCGAATCCATCCGATGCTCACACACGGGTGGTTGAGTCCGCCGGAGCCTCAACCAGTGGGAGACTAGTAACTGCACCTGGTCTTCTCGCTGCTCATCTCTCTCATGAAGTCGACTTCCTCCTTCGTCAACACGTAAGCAATTCATTCATTCATTCATTCATTCATTAGCGACTGTTGTTTGATTATCATGACATTGATCATTGATTTGGTTGTTGGTGTTGGGACACCAGAACGAAAGGCTACGTGTGGGACTGGAGGAATCGGCGAAGAGGCACTGTTCTGTGCTTCATTCGGTCCTGGAAAAACAGTTTCTTGCAAGTCTACAAGAGAAACAAGAAGAACTACAGAAAGCCGTGCAAAGGAACTTAGAACTGGAGGTGAAGGTGGGACAGTTAAATGCTGAGAAGGAGATGTGGTTCACTGCTGCAAAGAACAGTGAAGCCATTGTAGCTGGTCTCAAGGAAAGCCTTGAACAAGCACTGCTTATTCAATGCCAAGCAGTCACCAAAGAGTGCGGTGATATCAGTTATCCTACCGCTGAGGATGAAGAGTCATTCTGTTTACAAGGTGAAGAGAAGGATAAAAGGGGTACTTCAGGAGTTGGGGTTGACGTTGAAGAAGGCATTGGAGAAAGCCCAGAGATGTTGTGCCAGAACGTGATCAAGTGTTGCAGGGTTTGCCAGGAGAGGGACGTGTGCGTCCTATTACTCCCCTGCAAACATCTGTGCCTCTGCAAAGACTGCGCTTCAGCTCTGGATACTTGCCCTGTTTGCAGGTCTCCCAAGAATGCCAGCCTTCATGTCATTATCCCTCACCTTCAATCTCTCTAATTACTCTTTCTTTACCATAGGACTTTTGGTTCTTTTTGTGTTTTAGCCTTATGATGCATGAACTGAAAAAATACCACCAGCCTACAAACCAAAATACTTGTTGTTAATTGTAGATGTTCTCTTTCTTTCACCATAGAACTCTTCTCTTTTGTTTTTTTAAGTTAATTTCTAAGTTAATTAATTGCCTTTTTCTTTTCTTCGATTATTATTAATGTGTGTATGTATCTAGAAAGAGAATGAGGGCGTGATTAGTTTTGTCTGTAGTGATGGTGGTGGCCTCTTGGTTCTCATCTGGAGCTTAGTTTATATTATATTGATGATGGTCCTCAAGCACAATCATCCACATGGCATGTTATTAACTCTACTCACCACGCACCCTGCGGTACTACAACAACAACTTGTGTTGTTGCTTAGCAGTGAGCAGTGCGATAGAATCCCCATCGCTGAAAGCATGAAAGTGATTTGTTTATATGATGGGATGGTTGAGTCCAAGACCACCCTATCTATGTTTATATATATATAATATATATAAACAAACCTTCTGCTAGTGCTTTTACTAGCCACTTATAAAAAAAAATAAATTTCCATCTTGAGATATGCATGTCAGCAGCAGTGAACCAACTATTATTGATTGCTTTCTGACGGTGGAAGTGAATTGTAGATGAGAATGGCTAAGACTGGTGACCTGTGGTTATTGGTCTGCCTTCCATCTTTGTTATTATTTGTAATGACAAGTCCCATTTGATTAGATGGCCAATACTAGGGGTTTGCTTTGCTTTGCTTTGCTTATAGATGTCACTTGCAACCAAAAAAAAATCAATTTCCATTAGGTTTTACTTGCACATCAGTAAATTGAATAAGACAATTTGTCTTGAGGTGTTGGATGCTATATATTTCATTTATTGCAATTATCATATGCTTGCGTGAGCTTTGCATAATTGATATCTATATATATATATATCACTCACTTCCCGACATGATCACACACCCTGTGTTCAGAGATTTTGTTTCTCTTTTGCTTTTAGGAAGTCTAGAGATTATGTTGGATAATGTTTTTAAAGAAACAAAGGGAAAATAGTAATAATAATAAGATAGCAGTAATTGTCATATGGAGTACAGCAATCCAAAGAGAAGAAAAATTAAAAAATTAGAAAGGACTGATTACACATTAGTGCATTTAATTCTAAATTAAAGGATAAGGAAGGGGTGAGGGTGGGAGCCACTAGGAATGGTCCAATACGGCAACACCACTCTGAAAACATCAACAAGACTAGTACAAAGTTGCATGTATTGTATTGCCTTGAAAGATATCTAAATAAATAAACAAGTAAAGTGTGTAAAATGAATAGTAGAATGAGACATCATTCCACATTCCAATACAAAGCAAACCAAACCAAACCTCTCACAAGCTATGTTGTCAAGAAATAAAAAAAGAATAAGAAATTATTTGTTTATTTATTGATTTATAAGTGGCGATTCCTTTAGGGACAAAATTGAGTGATTCGAGGGTGTCCTTTTGTATGCATGTTTGGAGTCTTCTCCTTCACAGCTATGAACAAAATAGGGAAAGGGTCTTGTCCTTCCTAATCAGTCACCTCTAACTTAGACTAGTAGGAATAGAACCCCAAAACCTCAAGCAAAAGCAACAATATGAACAAAGATAGAAAGAAAGAAAGGAGACACAGGTCAATGGACTGCATCATAGTTGCCTCTAAACAATACCCACCACCACCACCACCACCATTGCACCATTGCACCATTGCCTTCCCAATGTAATCAAAAGCATTTGACAGGTTCTCTGAAAGTGCATGTCTTCTTCATCTCTTAACTATTTAATTAATAATTATAAAAACAAAACAAAAAAACCATGCCAGAATCCCACATTTATTCACCTGCTTTATCCCTGTCTATCTGTCAAACAACAAGCAAGTACAAGGTAAAAGTAAATAATGTTCTGTTTATACTCAACTCTATAATCCTCCCTATTCTACATGGAATCCATCAATCACAAATTATATTATTATTATAAATACAAATCAAGTATATCTTGTAAGCATGGCAATATGGCATGGTAAAAAAAAAGAATACAGTACTAGAAATAGTCCTATTGGTCTGGCAATGCAGTGAACTGAACCAAGACGATTTGTGTTACTGTTGACTCATAAAAGCAAAAGAGAGTACATCTGAACGTCCACTCTCTTTCTTTAATTATAACAATAATAATATAAGCTTTTGAGCAGTGGTCTAAGCCGGCTAAGGACCAAACTATGCTTTTCATTAGTTATTGTGAGTTGAATAATGAAACCAGTCTATTGTAAATGGAACATCACCAAATGCAGATCCACTGTTGACTGAACCACTGGTCTAGTTAATTATGTGAAAGACTTGGGTGCTTTTGGACACTCTTTATTATTGATGATTGACACATAAAGCTGTAGAAACAACAAATAATAAGAGGGATCTTTCACTCCAATGCTTTGCACATTTTCATCAACAAAACAATGGCCTTTCCAGGAATGATAGTTATCATCAGAGATGATGATGATGATGATTTAAAAAATAATATAATAAAGAATCATGAACTGTTGATTTTTGTTTGAACATGGCCAGTATGAGATGATGTAAGTGAAAAAAAACAACAAAGGTTTGTTTTTTTAAGTATATACAGAGGAACACAATGCTACATCTTCTTGATATGTAATCTAATCTCTTCTAAAACAGCCAGTACTTCTTCTTTGGTTTGTATCGGTTGGGAAGATCTGCAGAATATTAAAGAGTAATAAAGTAAATGGTAAATTTCCTCATCAAGAATAACACGTGAAATGTATTGTTTAAATTGGAACAGACCTCGATATTCATAAATCGAATTGTAGTGCACCTCTGACCAGAAACTCAGCCATAGCTCTGTAAGATGGTTAAGTAATTAGAAAATACATGTGTCAGTATCAGTTGATGTAATTAGATCATGCGAAGATCAAAGAGCAGCTACCTCTACGAGGCGGCTGTTGTCGTGGAACAATTTCGACAAAACAAGAATCTCTAAATGAAGTTAGAAGACATATCTTTGCTTCATACTGCAAATGCACATAAGTTGAATCAGAAACCTTAATGTTTTTCATGATTATGTGAAAAATGGATAAGTAAAATTAAAAACATCGTACATCCAAGAATGATACAAGTTATGTAGAAAAATTGAATAATGTTACAAAATGATCAAGAGTTTGAGAGGTTATAGCTTTTAGAACAATTATAACTTTTAATTTGTATGAATTATGAGCTTGGATACACTAACACTCTATTTTATTATATTCCAATATCAGCCAAAGGAAACCATCCAACCTGACATAAATCTTTTAAATGATGTCCTACTTCACCTTCTCATAAAAAAAAAGATTAAAACCAATTTTCATGCACGGCCACTCATTGATTAATCTACTAAAAGAATATAAATAGGGTGGGATTGGGTTGAGGGTTATATTAAATCATAAAAAGAATACTAATGAATCTAAACACTCCCGAGACATTCATAAAACTCACTTCTCAAAAGATGATCATACAATTCCCATATAATGTCATTCCTGAAAAAAATATTTTTTTTCAAAAAATGAAAAGATCTATGTAAAACATAGTACTCTATCCCATAAACCACTTAAAAACAGGCCTGACATAAATACAGCATCTCTTAAAGATATACAAGTAAGCATCATCAGATATGAATGCAACTAATTCAATGTATATATGCTGCAATGTTCTGTGTACAACCTGGAAAAGAGTGCCATCTTGGAGGATGCAAGAACTACATTTTCTACTCTGATGACATGCACCAAAAACAACATTGACATTATCAATGACATTTAAGAGCAAGTCATGATAAACATGCAGGAGAAAACTATCAAACCTTGTCAGCTGCAGCCTGTAATGTAACATGATCGCCCCACTCACCAATCCTGTATGTTTCAATGCATCAGTATATTAACTATACTAATAGTAGAAAAATCTGGTGGAATGATATTCTGAGATAAGGAAAATTATCATACTTGGACATTTTCTTGTAGTATTGTTTGTACCTCATAGGAACATAGCTTTCATACAAAGATCGGTTTTTTTTAAGCTGAAATAAAAGTGATTCACACTGTAAGAATATCTCCAGTGAATTTTTCCAGAAATGAACTCTAATGTAGCAAAAGTTTGCAGTTTGCAATTATAAGATGCAGGTTCATGCAGAAAGGACAAACGGAGTGTTCGCAGGCAGTGAATAAGAGTTTTACCAGAACTTTATACTATCTGAGAGAATCTAGAATAATAAACACAGCATCATAAAACAAGGGAATTAGGCTGTTTAGGAGACGAGATAAGCACCTGCTTTACAATATCTTTCCGCACATGTTTGTGATGTTCTGGTGATCTGTACAATTGGTCTGATAGTGCACGGAACTACAAGATGGAGAAAGAAATTAGCTGAAGAGTTCAATGCCGAATTTTCAATAATTTGCACTTTAGAGTCCTCAGTGATCCCATTGTGTTGAGCAAAATCATGAACAAACCTGACAATTTCCATCACCAGAGACTTTCACTTCAACTAAGCCATAAGCATTGATCCTGGCAAAGATTATAGATTTCAAATTATCCAAATTAGAATCAGAAGCTGTGGAAGATATATTTTAATAAACCTTAGCTCATTTCAAGGCCTAATGCGAAGAAGAGCACTAATTTAGAGTTTCTGGGCTCCTGGGAATCACAGTGATAACTCTAAGAACTTTATATGTAAGCACAATTATCTCAAATACTAGAACCAGGAAATGAGTTTTCAGATATATGTATGTTATGTACAATACATATATTGCAATTAAGATAAGTAGGTGAATACAAATTGGTATAGCGAATAAATGGGATGGTCAATAACAAAGTAATTTGAAACAAGTTGATGATCACATTATGTATCTCTTTATAACCTGAAGATGCCTATCATTCATCTACCTTAGCATGAATACAACTTAAATGACTAATTATCAACAAGTTGAGCAAAAGTGGTATCCCACGCAAAAAATTCCAAGAAATTGCATCGGGGCATGCCTATTTGTGCAGTCTCATACAGTGCAATTCATGTTATTATGTAAAAACCTACCCTGAACAAAACGTCTCAGAATGAAACAAAAGTAAACAGCGTACTCCAACCAAGAACAAGGAAAATGTGGACAAACCCACATACGTATAATGTCAAATGCTGTCTGATCTAATAATTGATACACCACTTTTTAAATGAATAGGTTTCCATAAATAAAACATGTTGCCGAAGTAGTAATAGTACCTTTGAAGCAGGCGTTGGTGATCTAAACTAGCATCGCTTAGCGTTGGTATGAATGTATTCACACGTGGGACGTGCTGCATATAGAAAAACCACATACTTGATCATATCAATACAACATTTACAAACTAATACCCCACAAAGAGAATGCTATAGTCTATAGATAATGTCAATTGTAATCAAGGGGCAACTGTTCACACATTAAGCAACCAATACACGGAAAAAAGGATGCTATTCAATATCAGGTAAATCTTTTTGAATGTTCTCAGAGGGCAACCATTCATACATTAGGAAAGAAAACGAATGTATCTAAACTTGGAACTCAATGGCTAAACAGAATTAATAGTGAACTGAAGAACATTTTGATTTTCGAAGCAGGGCAGAGTTAAGTTAATCATCTGCTTCAATTATCCAGATGCAAAAACAAATAAAGAAGAGAAACGCTTCAAGAAACAAGAAAGAACATCTTACAGGGATGGAAGGTAGGCTTGACAAGCGTTTAGCAACTGCTCCATCTAACTTAGCATACTCTTCCGAAAGAACAACAGCAATCATCCTGTCATCATCAGTACCATTGTTTCGGCTGCTTAGGGAACTAGAGCTAGAACAATCACCTCCATACTGATGCATATGGGTCATAATGACACCTCAGTAATATACAAGTTTAAACACTATATATCAACTGAAACTTGCTTACAGAACACACGCCTCTTGCCCTGCCATTTCGAAGAGATTCACAGAATGGATTAAGGAAATGGTCAATCACATCTTCCCGGAAGGTGGAGAATTATTAATCATCAATAAGAAAACAAGCAATGGCAAATTCCTTCAAGTGATAATACACGCATCATTAATTTGTGCTGTTAGAACAACAACAACAAATTAGCAATTGAATTAAACAAGAAATTAGAGCCTACATATGAAGACTTCTCCTGAAAACTGCACCGTGCATGCCATAGATTTACTAAATAAGTTCTAGAGACAGAAAAATAGATCGACATACTTACAATCATTTGCAGACAATAAAAAAAATTATAATAATAAATTGAACTTGGCTTTATATAAATGATTTCTTGAATAACAAAGCAGTAAATAATGCTAACATTGCATTTCTAATCATGTGATGTGAGACTGCATTTCCTTTCAAGGAAAATAGAGGGGAAAAAACTAATCTTTTTGTATGACCTTCAGAAAGCACCAAACTTTCTGATAGGACGAATCTGAAAAGGTCTAAAAACAGTCAAATTCATGATTGCCTTGAAAAAGATTCCGGATAAGAACAATTCAGAAAGCAACGATCTTCTGGCAAATCAATTGGAAATCAATAAAAGTACGAAAAAGAATGGGAAAAAAAACATGGACTGATTAAAGGGAAAGGAGTGCTTACCGATTGGAATCGAAAGAGCGAGAGAGAGAGAGACAGAGAGAGCAAAATGGAATCCTTGGTGAAGAGATTGGATGCAAAGAGAGAATTAAAACAAGGGGATTATAAAGGAAGAACCATTCGAAGCAACAGCGAACAAAGGTTGAAGCTTTCTTCTTTATTATTATTATTATTATTATTAGTTCCGTGTCCCGACCGGACCCCTTCGTCTTTTCTCTCCCTCTTTTAAATATTTATTATTTTTTTATATATATATATATATATAATGTTATTTTTTTATATGCAATTAATATTTTGTTTATATTAATATTGGTTTATTTCTTGAAAAAATACATTATATATATCAATAATATACTCTCAATTTACACTTTAACCAATTTAGATCCATTAAAAAATCATTTAAAATTAATTATTATCTTAATTTATAAAAAAATCATTAATTTTTTTTATAATTTAATTATATCTTTTTATTTAAAAAATATTAAAAATTATAGTAATATATCTTTATAAAAGTAAAATTGGAACAAAGTATTTAATATTTTAAAATTGTTAAACAAACATATAAAAAAAATCAAATAAAGTATTTTAAAATAGTACAAGTAAAAAAAACTAAAGACAATAATTTCCTAAGATTATTTATATGTTAACATGAGATATTTCATAATTATTTACAAAGCCATTTCTTAATTTAAAATTTAAAAGAAGTGGTGAGCGTTTAATCCACCGTGAATGCGATTATTATATAACTATAGATCATAATATAGGAAGAGGAGGAACATTCAATGAAGATTTGATTAGAAAGTTGGGTCCATCTAAGTTCATTTATGGGCTAATTAATAATTTAGTACTTAATTTGGCTTGGTATGAGTTATGAATTGATGGTTCTTGACTAAATGTTAAGATATTGTTTTTTTTTTTTTATTTCACAATGAAGAACATGTGATTTTGTGAATAAGTCACATCAAAAGATTAGAATTGAATAGCGGTAGTAATATCTTATGAGGGCGTTTTGGTTGCAAAGGAATGGAAAGGAGAGGATTGGAGAAGAAATGAAAATGAGAGGGAATGGTAAAGGCATGGAATGAAAACTATGTTTGGTTGTAAAGGATTGAGAGGATAATCGATCGGGAATGAAAAAAAGTAAAAAGAAAAAAATATAATAAAATGACTTTTTATACCCTTTGATGAATTAAAAAAATATTATATATTAGGTTATATAATAATTAATTTTAAATTATAAAATATTTTGAGTTGTATTATTTATATTATAATTAAATATTTAAATTAAAATTTTTATTTTAATAATAAATAAAACTATTTATTTAATTGTTATTTGAATTGGATTATTGTTTTAACTATTATTTATTATCATTTCATTTTAATTATTATTTTAATTAATAATAATAATTTAATTATTATTTATTATATTAAACATCCAAACATTCACAACTATTATTTATTACTATTGGGTAATTTTGTGTTTTAACCCACAAAGAATAAGTAATCCTCATGTATTTAGTTTAAAACAATTCACATTAATTATTATTTACTTTAATTATTATTATCTTTAATTACAATAATTAAATATTTTAATTAATTAAATCATGTTAATTATTACAAATAATTATTTAAATTAATAAAACTTATAAAAAAGGGTAAATAAGTAATTACCCTCCATTCCTTCCCATTCCCCTCTCATTACCCCCAATTTTGGGGGGCATGAGGATGCCTCCTCCATGCCCTCTCCAAACCCATTCCCATTGCCTAATGGTGCACCCAAACATGGGCATGGCACTATTAATACATCATTCCATTCCCAATCCCCTCCCAATCCGGATACCAAACACCCCCTATATAAACTATAAAAGATTAGAATCAATATGTCTGTTTGTCATACAAGGTTTGATAGCACATGCGATGTAAACCCACATATCTCTTGACTTGATGCCAATTTTTTCACTACCCAACAAGATCTAACATTTATAATTCATTTTCAAACCAATTGAGAATGGATTTAAAAGAAAACAAAAAAAAATTTACTGAACTTTTTATTTGGATTCTAGTCTATTGTCATATTAAAAAAAAATAAAAACAAAACAGTCAGAACAAATATGATATATATATAGATAAAATGAATTACAAATCACTCAATCCACTGATGGTGAGACAGAGGGGATCACCAAAAAATAATAATAATAATAATAATAATAATAATAATAATAATAATAATAAAAAATAGAAGCTAATTAGGTAAGACAAAGCTTCAATGCTTAAACCATTGCTAGGTAGAGTTTGCTTGCCTTATGGTTAATCTCCTTAATTATTATGGTATATTCAGATATTATATGCTTTCTTTACAGTTTATTAATATGGAATGTAAATAATAGAAAAACAATTGAAAGAATTATTATATTATCGGTTAAATGTTGATTTTTGTTATTATGATTTAAGTCCATCTTAAAAAAGAAAAGATAAAAACCACATCATTTAATACCACATATCATGAAGGAAAAAACTATCATCAGATAAAAATTTAAATAAAAAAATTTATATGTTATTCAACTTTTCTTTTCTTTTTTTTTTAGTTTGTCAACCTCCATTTTTTTTTTAAAAAAAAAGGTTCACTGCATTTCTTGCACATGCACCATAACTTTACTTTTCCATTAAAAAACAGGAATTAATTACCTTACCATTTAAATGAAAAAAAAATTGTAACGAAGAAAATAAGCAATTTTTATTCCACGTATATATATATATATAGTAAATCTTAGTGAATGGAAATGTAAAAGATAACTCAAGGAAAAAGGAAGAAGCGTAAAAACATAAAGAAATTAAAGAATCAAAACTACAATCGTCATTAATAGATTTTAATAATTTTATAACTACTAAGTAATAAATTAATAATTAATTAAAAATAAAAAGGTCTATATATATATATATATAAAACTCACATTGAGAATCGCCTGTGAACCTCCCTTTCATTTTCACAGAGAGAGAGAGAGAGAGAGAAGCAGACAGAAGGAGTGGGGCTTCGAGATCTAGGGTTTCTGCGGGAATGCAGAGGATGGCGACGGACGATGCTCGAGCGGGAGAGCACCAGCTGAGCATCGTCGACTCCGATGGCTGCAGTGGCCCACTCAGTGGTCCCCTCAACAAGCGAGCTCGCTTCAACCTCCCAGAGGCAGCGCCGGCGAGGGACGACCAGATGTACGTGGAGATCACGCTCGACGTTCGTGAAGATTCGATGGGCGTGCACAGCGTGAAGGCGGCGCGTGACGGTGAGTGCGAGGATCCGGAGGTGACGTTGCTGAAGAAGAAGAAGACGCTGGAGAAGAAGGCGTCGTTCGGATCGACGGCGATCAAATCGGCATCGTCGCGGATCCGCCAGGTGTCGCATGAGCTGAGGCGGCTTGCCTCCATGACGAAAAAACCATCGCCGGGGCTGATGGATCGGTCGAGATCCGCGGCGGCGCATGCTCTCCTGGGGCTCAAGTTCATCAGCAAGACCGATGGCTCCGCCGGATGGCCGGCCATTGAGAAGAAGTTTGATGAGCTCGCCGTTGATGGTGCCCTACATCGAGCCCTCTTTGGCCAGTGCATAGGTTCATAATGCCCACATTAATTAATATATATTTGGATCTTTAGAATTTTCTAGATCATTTCTTTTTTATTTATTTTAATTTAATGGCAGGGATGAAGGAATCAAAGGAATTCGCGGGAGAATTATTCGATGGATTAGCGAGGAAGAGGAATATAATTGGGAATTCGATTACCAAATCGGAGCTGAGAGAGTTCTGGGATCAGATCTCAGACCCCAGCTTTGATTCCCGCCTCCAGACCTTTTTCGACATGTATATAATATATATATATTTATCCCCCATCTTTTATTCTTATTTTTGTTTTTTGTTTATATATATATATATATCAAAGAATCCCCGTATTTTTAGCTGTCTGACTATTACAATTGATTGTTTCTTTTTTTTCTCTTTTATTTTTTATTTAAAAAAAAATAAAACCAACAACAGGGTTGACAAGAACGCTGATGGGAGAATTAACGAGGAAGAGGTCAAGGAGGTATTCTAAATTATTATTATTATAGCATGTGAATTACATTGGCACGATAGATATATGAATTACCTACTATACCACGACTGCATTAATAGTGGGTTGTCTATAATATAATTCTGAAAAAAATAAATAAATATATTTTGAAATGGTGGGGCAGATAATTTTAGTGAGTGCATCTGCAAACAAGCTGTCAAAAATCCAAGAACAAGCAGAAGAGTACGCCCGTCTCATAATGGAAGAACTTGACCCGAATAATCTCGGCTACGTCGAGGTTGGTAAAACATATATGTGTATACTATAATGGGATCAACTTCAAATTGGAACAAATTAAAATAAACTCTCATTGATCACCAAAATATTATTAATTTAATTTAATTTAATTTAATTTATACACAGATATACAACCTGGAGACATTGCTACTACAAGCACCGAACCAAACAGCGCGTGGAGGAACTGGCAACAGTCGGAACCTAAGCCATATGCTGAGTCAAAAGCTGAAACCAACTCTGGAACCAAATCCCATGAAACGCTACTACCAACGTGGCCGCTACTTCATGGAAGACAACTGGAAACGAGCCTGGGTTTTGGCTCTGTGGCTCTTCATATGCTTCGCACTGTTCACGTGGAAGTTCATTCAGTACAGACGCCGGGCTGTGTACCACATCATGGGTTACTGTGTGTGCACAGCTAAAGGCGCTGCAGAGACGCTCAAGTTCAACATGGCACTCATTCTCCTCCCCGTCTGCCGCAACACCATCACCTGGCTCCGTAATAAGACCAAGCTCTCCTTCATCGTCCCTTTTGATGACAATCTCAACTTCCACAAGGTAAAATATTTATCTTTAATTAATTAAGTAGACATTGAATGAATGAATGAATGAATGTGTGTACGCAGGTGATTGCGGCGGGTATAGCGGTAGGTGTAGCAGTGCATGGTATAGTGCATTTGACATGTGACTTCCCTAGGCTTCTGCACGCCAGTGACCAGGAGTATATCCCCATGAAGCCGTATTTCGGGGAGACCAGGCCGGATAACTTTTGGTGGTTCGTTAAAGGAACAGAAGGTTGGACTGGGATTATCATGGTCATTCTAATGTTCATTGCTTTCACTCTAGCTATGCCTTGGTTTCGCCGAGGTAGACTAAACCTCCCTGGGCCGTTCAGACGCTTAACCGGCTTCAATGCCTTCTGGTATTCTCACCACCTCTTTGTCATCGTTTATGTTCTTCTCTTCGTCCATGGTTTCTTCCTCTATCTCACCCACAAATGGTACAAGAAGACGGTACGTGAGTATATGTATATTAATTATTATATTGTTTATTTTAATTGCATTATTATTATTATTATTATTGTCTAATATATATATAGATGTGAATTTTGGTTGGTAGACATGGATGTATTTGTCTGTTCCGGTGATTCTTTACGGGAGCGAGAGGTTGATAAGAGCATTGAGGTCGAGTGTTAGACCAGTGAGGATACTGAAGGTGGCGGTGTACTCAGGGAACGTGCTGGCCTTGCATGTGTCAAAGCCACATGGCTTCAAATACAGGAGTGGCCAATACATATTCGTCAACTGTGCTGCTGTCTCTCCCTTTGAATGGTTGGTACCAACTATTGTTTACTTATATATTGAGTTAATTTTGAGTCTCTGCTCCCATATACTTATATATATATATATATAATATCAATTGAAAACAGGCATCCATTCTCCATCACGTCGGCTCCTCAAGATGACTATCTCAGCGTACATATACGAACGCTGGGCGACTGGACTCGACAACTCAGAGCGGTCTTTTCGGAGGTGTGTATCACCGCCACCCACTTAATTACTTGCATGCATGCATGCATGTAGCTCTTTCCTAAATTTAACCATGTTTTGTCAATGGGGAATTAATTGATCACTTCATCTAAATGTCTGTGAGTAGGTGTGCCAACCACCAACCGGAGGAAAAAGCGGTCTTTTAAGAGCGGACTATGATCACAGAGCCAACTCACCTTGCCCAAAGTAAGTAATTAATAAATCTCCTTAACCATTCTCGTTATTATAATTCACAAGCTTAGCTTTTTAGATAGGCATTACTTGCTCATCTTAATAGTTAGATCAGATGGTGGGTAAGGTAACCATATGTCCCTCTGGCATCCACTGCCCTTAATATATATATATATATATATATATATTCATTCTGTGTACTACTAGCTACTACCCACATTCACGCACGCACCACGTTCAAGTTGAATAATGCTAGCTAATTGATTGACGATGAAATATTAACTAACTAATTAATTAAGTAAAAAAAAACTAGTGGATTAATTGATCCCATGAGATGGATTCAGCTTCCCAAGGGTGCTAATAGATGGACCGTACGGTGCACCGGCACAAGACTATGAGAAATACGAAGTGGTACTGTTAGTGGGGCTGGGGATAGGCGCCACTCCATTCATCAGCATCCTCAAAGACATCGTTAACAACATGAAGCTGTTAGACAGTGAACACACCAACACAAGCACCACCAATCACAGAGGGAGCCGTTCATTCAAGACCAGAAGAGCCTACTTCTACTGGGTGACAAGAGAACAAGGGTCCTTTGATTGGTTCAAAGGCGTGATGAACGAAGTGGCTGAGGCTGACAAGAAAGGCGCCATAGAACTGCACAACTACTGCACCAGCGTGTACGAGGAGGGCGACGCGCGCTCCGCGTTGATCGCCATGTTGCAGTCACTCAACCATGCTAAGCACGGCGTCGACATCGTGTCCGGCACTCGGGTCAAGTCCCACTTCGCCCGACCCGATTGGCGCCATGTCTACAAACGCATCGCACTCGCACACCGTGACCAACGCATTGGTACGTCTATGTGCCTCTTGTGCATACTACATACTACTAGTGTTTGTTGTACTAATTAATAAGTTCGTGTAATTACTTGCAGGCGTGTTCTATTGTGGAGCCGCTGGGTTGACTAAGGAGTTACACCAGCTTGCGCTGGATTTTTCCAGGAAGACGTCCACCAAGTTTGACTTCCACAAGGAGAACTTTTAGCTAGGTTCTGATTAACCACGTCCTAATAAAAAATTTTCTAACTTAATTAATCTCCCCCAACAACTTTGTTTATGAATCTAGCTGACCTAATTGTTTTGAGTTATTTTAGTGGAGAGTTTGGGCCACCATCCCAAGGAATACTAACATAAAATATAGGGTAACATGAAGTGTTCACCCACCAAGGACAAATGGGTTGTTCAACTCCCAATGTATATATTTATATATTTGTACAAGTTACAAGGTAACTGCGTGGTGTATAGTGTATACAACTAGGTTCCCACTTGTCATATCAGAATATTTCACCTTCTAGAAATGATATATTTCGAGCCTACAAGTTCATTTCGTATTTATTTTTTCATAAAATGTCAATTACTCACACTTTTATTTTTTCCCTGCAAACAGAGAAGATATATATTAATATATATATATATATATATATATTAAAACAAAAAATTTTAATTATTTAAAAATCATATAAATGACATTGCTTCTGATTCACATGGAACGTGGCTAAAGAATCCATCAATGAAAAGAGCAGGACAAAAGATTCCCTCTCACTCGTCCCACCACTCCTGTTTTGAGTACGAACGACTCAGCGAGTGGTTGGCGTTGTATCACTTCTTCTAGATAAGAAATGCATGTGAGTGTTGTTACCTTTACATGCCACCATTGTGAATCAAAACCAACCTAGTTGAGTCAGTGACACTCCGGAGTGGCTCTCAACGACGCACATGCTTATCAGCTGTAGAGCAGTAACCATGACAAGATGTGCGTGCCACGGCTCCACATTCCACTTCAATGTCAACAAACCAAAGACCCACTAAAGAACCATGATAGACATTTGGCCTAAGGGGGAAAAACAATACCAAAAAGCAAGAGGACAGATGACACTAGTCTTAATTACCAGGATGTCACCTTTAATGATGTAATGTAGATAGCATCCGTCTGGCTCTTGAAATGTGAACTGATTTCAAACTTGCCTGAATTTACATGATCCTCCGGAAATGTCAAGAAGTGAATAAGTAAGCGAAAATCCCACCTATTTAGAGTGGTTAAAAAGTTTTTTTTTTTTTTTTTAAAAAAAAACACTTTATGTGCTCATTTTGACAAAAAAATGGAAAGACCCCAAAGTGATCCACAGTTTCATTATACCTCCAATGAGATCGGGATGTTTGAGAGGAATGGAAGCAGGTGAAATTATATATTATTCAATTTTTTTTTCTCCACTTTACTTACAAAAAATACTGGAGTGGCTATTAATTAAAAATAAAGGAGGGAAGTGGAGTGGAGTTCATATTGCTCAGTTCGAGAACCATGGTATTTTCTAGTTTTAGCCTATTACAGTCTAACATATATTTTAAAAAAAACTAATGACACATATCAGGCTATGATAGGTCAGAACTAAGGAGCTGAATTCAAACAATATGAACTCAGTGAAGTGAAGAAAGAATCACTTGTTCATTTACGGTGAAATGAACAATTAAAGGGAAAGAAAACCAACCCACTTCAGCCACTAACCATTGCCACTCACACTTCCGGTGAAACTAATGGGCCCTAAATTGAACTAAGTCACAATCTCAAAGAGTTGCACACATAGCACTGAATTCCTGCAAGATCTACTATTTCATGCCTGATCACTAACATCAGTTCAGCAAGAATAGTAAACGTTCCAAACATAGAGATCATGCATATGATTTGGAAAAAAACAAGGCATGCTAAGATTCAGATTTATTTATTGTTTGACATAAAATCAACTAAAGTCAAACACAACTTGCAACAGTCATTCATACGAATGAATGCCCTCCCAAAGATGGCCCAGTACAATCTTCATTCAGTCACAGAACATTATAAGGGTTTACATGTACTTGCTTTTCTGCAACACCAGGCATGCAACCAACTGTGAACCGCTTAATCTAACAAGAATCTCAAGTGTGGAAAGGACTTAAAGTTTTTTCCCAGTTTGAACAGAGTAAGCATAGACGCCAGTGGCACTGATTGAGTTCAGTAATATAAGGGATTTTCACTACATAACGCTCTGTGTGATAACATCTATGCATGTGTATGTGTTTCTGTATGTGTGTGCATGCACAGGTAATTGATAAGTAAGCATGATTAACCAGGTGAATGTACAAAAACGAAAAACATACCTGTTGACAATTCTGCTAATGACCTAGCTCCGTTATCAAGCGCCTTATACCCTACCTTTGCTTCCTTTTCGGTCTCTGGAAATTGGGCTTCAATGGTGGGCTTGACTTTGATTTTAACGGGAGTAGAGGCTTTTTAATTGGTCCACTTATCAAATTACCAGAGATTAATGGTGAATTTGCATCTGGTTTTTGTTGCTTTGGGGCCTCCAGTCTCTCCAAAATTCGCCAAGTTTTGTCATCTAAAGGTTTTGTCTGAACTTGCATGGTGCAATTTTGGACCTTTGGTTTGGATAAGCTGGAAGGAGAAAAGTTATCATTCATTTCATCAATGACAAGTAGCTCTTCCCACTCTTCTGTAAAACATGTAGAGGCATTTTCTTCTTTATTTTGGTTTGGATGTATCTCTGGAACAGAACCTTGGCCAATCAAGGACTGTCGTGTAAGGGGCCCTTTATTAAGAGAAGGGTGTTCGGCTCTAGGACTTGTCTCAACTTGAAGGGGATAATGGATAGATCTGACAATCAAATTGCATAGAATTCAGCAGCGGTTTAAGAAGATGTTATATCTCACTGTTAGATTCTAAATTTGAAGTATCAAAGAATTCTCATAACCTACAAAATTCTTTTCTGGGTTCTAATAATGGGCATCACAAGAAATAATAAGGCGTCACTTACCCAAATTGCAAGCTTTCCTTTACAAGCCTGTTTAGCCCTGAATGGAGACCTCTATCATGCTGAAGAGGATTATAGTCTCTTTGGTCAATCTGAAAAGAACCATGATCCCATGCAACATGTCAGCATATAGCAGGTGGATAAATGAGCCGTGAACGCGTTGAACATCAGTTTCAAGGAGGAAAAATAATAAAGGAGTCATATGCTAGTGCTCATTGCAATTACAGGCAGTCATATTAGTGCTAACATTTGTAAGCATTTGCAACAAAGTTCAAAAGCAAAAACAACAACAACAACAACTTTGCACCTTTGATAATGATGCTTGGATAGAGTTTGCAATCTCCTCTGGTATCACCACATCTTTCAATTGACTAAATTCAGGTAGTGGTAAAACTTCTTCAGATCCAGCAAGCCTCTGCAGTTCAATCAGTCAAAATTGCAGTGAACAAATTATCTAAGTAAACCAAAAACAAGGAACAACCAAACAAAGAACCAATTTTTTTTTTTAATTTTAAATTTAGTTAAATATAGCAAACCAATCAAGCGCGTTTTTATTTGTATTACAACATAAGCAAACAGAATCACTTAAGACACAAGCATTTTTTAGCTCAGATGGTTTTCATCACATCCATGGTCATCCAGAGAACCTTGCTGTTTTAAAAACCATACGCCAGAAAATCAATCCACTATACCAGCAGAAATTAGAGGATATTACCCTCAAAAGCATTGGTCCTCTATCTGAAGGCTGAAGAATATAGAAGGATTGAAGTGTTCCATCCTTCATAGTCTCCGTATTACAAGTTGAAGAACAAACCAACCCTTGATCAAGATGGAAAAGAGCTCCACACAGCACGTGAAAAGCTACATTAAGCAGAGAAGAGATTCAAAGAAATTTAAACTATTAACAAAGCATAATTAAAAACTTCTTGCATTGAATGTTCAGCTCAGACTCAGCACAGTCATCCGAAACAGCTTCCATTTCGTGAGGAGCAACTGGAGTAACTATAAAGGATGTCCCTACTGTCACACCTGTTCACAGAAAGGAGCTTCCTGATATAACATGTAGTTCCTGCTAATTTATCTAACAAGGTACGTTGAAAAAGTTCCATGTTTTTCATTTTTAAGAATGCGTTGATTTCCTTTCTACATGTAACCAGACAGACAATCTTTAAATACATGTTAATGAAAATAGTTGTAATAATCAATTTGCTGTGTTACCTATACAAGTAAAGGCTTATGCTGTGGCCAAATTTCACATGCTCTAAATGAAAGAAATAATGTTTGCGTCGATCAAATTGTACCTTCATTTAGGGAGGTCAAGCTGGTGCGCTCAACAACATTGAAAATTATAGGAGCAGAAATCTGCCGGAGATTTGTAGAGAAATCAAAGGAGGGCAAAAATAAGATAGTTTCTTCTCCAACCCTTACTGCATTCTCAACCAAATCTGATGGCCCAAGCTCATTTCTTGTAACAGGACAACAAGAACTTTTTGTCCTATTACTGACATAACCATCGAGAGGATGACCATGGCACCTGCAAACCTATCAGAACTTTCTGCGCATAAGCATGATTTCAAATGGAAGGCTGCGTAATTTCAATTAGGAATGACTTAATTGCATAGAAGAGGATGATTCCTTCAAACTTCAAGGTACAGTGCTGAAGGAGTTACAATTATTTATTTACCTATATTCTATAACATGATACTTTAAAGGGTGTTGCTTAAAACGATCTTGATATAGAATCACCACATAGAGAAGCTAGATGAAGAGTTCTCTTGCGCAAACTAATTTCAAAAGCCTAGCAAATTGAATGATATTTACTGGAATAGTGAACCTGACACCACAGATGACATGCTAATTTACCTGACAAGGTTTAAAGCCATCAATGATCTGATTAGTGGAGGAGAATAGATTACAGATGATTTGGTTTCTAGAACCCACAAGGTAATCTTTGAAACTAAAAATGGCCTGCAGAGGTTCTTCCGTATCATTCCTTAGTTCTTGAAGCCACCGTCTTACAAGGCCACCCAAGATCAAAGCATCTGCAATTTTAAAATTATTCATGTGTGGTTTATAAGAGAAACAGAGGCTACCAAGAAAACACAAGAGGCTTCATTTTAAGATTATTAACTAAGCACACAGGCATGTAATCTTATTTCTACCTTCCTGGATTTCACTGTGATTTTGGAAATAATCAGTTTTGTTGATAAAAATAAATAAATCAATAGATCACTTAGCTGGCATGCTAGTTAGCTGTTAGCATGCAAGTGAACTCTATTAAAAGAGCCTGGCCAATTTTAAATGACTCATAAACATGCTTAGCCTAGTATAGGCTCTCCAGGACAAAGAATATCATTCTGATTCCATTTTTTAAACCTTGCCAGCTTACAAACTATGCGCATGCAGGGAAGTAAAAAACTAAAAATGCAATTGACATTGTAAGATTATAAAACTACTGTAAATCTGTCGAATAAGATGTCACTGTCTTTGTTAATACTTAATAGTTTTCTCACCAGGAAGATACTTCCTTAGGACACAATTCTCCAGGTCATTAATGCTACAAGTGAATTCCTTAAGCTTCTCAAGCATAATGTGGGGTGCATTTGTTTCTTCATGATCCAATAACACGAACTCCACAGCAACACATCTATCTGCAGCATGCTATTTCATTATAGGAGTCAGAGACAAAGCCTGACAACTCTAGACTGGTATAAAGTTAGAGACTCTACACATTTTAAAGTCTTGTGAAAAATCAATATCATACCATAAGAGATTCATGAAGAGCTTCATTGTTTTTAAATGCAATGGAGCCGACCACAATTACTTTCTTTGAAACAGAGTCACCGCCCCATGAGTACAATGCTTTATCGCTGAGAAGGCTTGCAAGAGTCAACTCTGTGAGGACAAATATAAATTAGAACGAAACCAAAGCCAACGTGGGCCATTCTCATTTTAGTGTAGCCAAACCCCTGCTTGCCTTATTTTTATTTTAGAATCTTCTCAATATCAAATAAATAGGTTTTCTCAATGCAGTGGTCATGTAGATATGTTTCATAGCCGGACAGAAGATGGCGTTACAAGAATGGTGCATTATGTCATGGTTACCTTGATTTTCACTTGCCATAGCTATTGAATCAACCAAGTCAGGAAGAAAGCAGTCCAATGGCAAGCTGTTGACAGCATGATGGAAATCACGGAGATTGAAAATTTCAGCAGGTCTATACACTATCTTCAGCTGTTGAATTTCATTATGCAATCAGTACAAAAGGAGAAGAACATTAATGGATAAAAATCTAATCCAAAATGTTCTTCTCTTTCTGCAAATCGTGCAATTCCAACTACCAATTCAATGCACAAATCACATAGCAGGAAATTTCTTTCAAATAATCAAATGTAAATGATTCCAGCATTCAAATCAACATGCTCTCATTGCTCAAACTCTCTTCATGTAGAGAAAATCTAGAAAATCAAAGAGAAGAACAGTATAAACGCTGAAAGAATTAAAACAAAAAGGAACCTCAGGGGAAGACGATGGGGTTTTGCTCCCACGAATGTAGCACAAACCCATCCGATCTAGGAGGATCGGCCTCCCGCTCATCGATCTCTCCCTCTCCCCTCTCCCACATGAAGCCACATAGAGATTTCCAAGCTGAACCAATGCCTATTCACCACCAGAAAACATCAAATAAATCCCAAAATGAAAAACCAATACCAAACCCATGATCAATAGATCTAAAACACCACCTCCTTCAAATCTCGAAGAATTGGAGGCAATAAACTCCGGAGATCAAGCACGAAACAGAGCACCGCCATTTTCCGCTCTCTCTCCCTCTCGCTCGGAGATTTGAATTTCGAAAATCATACATGTATATATATATATAGAGAGAGAGAGAGAAAACGTCACACGCAAGCGTTCTCATATCGCTGCCACTCATCATGTTGGGAAAGCTGATGAGCGGCTAGGATCATATCGTGTGTAATAAACGCTACATAACGTATTCATCATCATCAATTCATCACCATCATCATCGTATTATTATATTATAACAAATAGTGTGTTTTATGGAACAAATTATGTGAAGAAATCAAAGAAGGAAGCAGTGGTTGTAGTGTAGTTAGTACTAGTAGAGTCCACAGCGAAGTTTGTCCTGAGAGAGAGCAACCTGGGCAGCATGACAGCATCATTGGACGAAGAGTAAAGGTTGCCAACAAGGCTGACAAAGCCTGGGTTCTGGCTATTAAGCGCCGAGAAAAAGGTAGCCAGCCCGTACCCAGCATTAACACAAAAATGCGGCAAAGCGCGCGGGACCAAGAACACATCACCCTCTCTGAGTGTTTTCAAGAAAAGACGCCCTTTGCTATCGCCGAAACCCACAATGACGGTGCCGAGCGAAACGAAGAGGATTTCAGTGGCGCGTGGGTGGTAGTGAGGTAACACGGCGCCATCCATGGCCATGTCCGTGCGCGATATGGAGAGACCCATCGTGTTGAGTCCAGGGAACTCGATGGGTGTGAGGATGTCGGTTGAGGAACGGGCGTAGTTGTCGGTGTTTCCAGGGTGGTTGATTTTGGATGTCTTGAAGTCGGATGCTGTGATTGTGGTTGGGTTCTTGCAGAGATAACCGTTTAAGAAGATGGGATTGGGAGTGGAGGATGTTGTTGGGCAGAGGTCTTGGAGTGGGTTGTTGTCTGCTAAACTTGATGGACTTGAGTTACAGAGGATGAGGAGTAGTACTGCCAGTGATATTATTATTATTCCTGACATTTTTATGGATCTAGCTTCTTCAGTGCATGTCTCATGATTAATTAAGGGAGTGTGTATGTATTTATATATAAAAATAGATTTTAATGTTTTCATAATTTGTTTCTTTAAGTTCACTGCTGAACCAGGTTTGCTTTGGATTATGGCATAAGTAGAGCATTGCTTAGAGGAAATGTATTGAGATCAACACATCAGTAATGTTGATTTCCATGAAAATTGCTGCTCTGTAAATAAACAAACATGTTATGAACAACCTTCCTTTGTTACAGAAAGAGTTGTTATTTTACTCTCTCTCTCTCTCTCTCTCTCTCTCTCTCTCTCTCTCTCTAGAAAGTCAGATTGAAAAGTTGAAGGTTGATTTATTCACATTTTGCAAAACGAAAAAGTAAAAAATATCTTATTACTCTCATACTTTGTGAGGGAAAGAAATAAGTATGAATAAACAAAACAATAGATACAAATTTTTGCACTCTTCTAACAGACTGTAATACAGGAATACAAAGTCCAAACAAAATAAAAGAGCAAAGTTCAGCATGAATTTTAGAATTTCATCTTCAGTTGTTTGATAGGTATAAGTGTGTGCACAACAAATGCATTAAGAATGAATAAGCTCCATCTCATACCAAAAACGATAAGAACAAATGCAGCTTACCATACTTGTAAATGTATTAGAAAGATCCAATCCAATCCGATCCAATCCAATCCAACCATGTAAAAAAGTGAAATGTTGCTGTCAAAAGAGAAAATAACAATACAAAGCAGAAACAACTATATCCATTGCATAACACAGATCAGTCTTTTAGATTTCCACAGCAAAGAATAAGGTAAATAGAAAGTGACTATTGCAAAAAGATCAAACATACTTTATATCCAAAAAGCTCCACGGCATTGAATTTGAATCTAGGACCTGCGCAAGGAGCTGAATTCTATGAAGCACCATAGTCATGACACATAACATGGCATCAATTATGTCTCTACAAGTACAAATTTAATATTAACAAACCATCATTGTAACTCCTGTATCTACCCCCATCAACCAACTAAACTTGCATAAATGGATCCAGGATCTCCGCAACGCCAATTCACTACTGTAAAATTATCATTGAAGGAAATAACTTAGGAATTTGTATATAAAAAGCAAAGCACCACTTGAACACATACTCTGACCTGCATTATGTCTCCACCTAATATTAGACTTTTGTTAACCAGATCCTGAGATTCAATTCCATTCTGTTCATACTCATATGTAGAGCATCCCTATGAAGGAAGCTCCCATCAAACCTCCACATGTATTGTGGAATATGGGAGTTTTAGCCCAAAAGCAGTGAATACCTCCCATAAATTCCCATTAACTTGTAATTACCCCACGACCAAATAAACTTGAAAAAAAAAATATAAACAAACAATAATATATCAAGTATTGTTGCTTGAATCCCATACAGCTTTTCAAGCAACTATGCTAAAAAATCTGTATATGATACCTACTTGGACAATTAGAACTCCAACAGTAATTATTCAACATTAGCTTAAACCAATGAGAAATCTCTCTCTCTCTCTCTCTCTCTCTATTTGATGAAACTGATTGCGTCAAGAGATAAATGAAAGACAACCATATACAAGTCTGGTCAATCTCTTACGCTGTCAACAGTGGTGTGCCTAAAAGATACAGACTGCAAAAGGAAGTCAAAGATAAAACTTCAGAGAGAGGACAACAAAAAGAGAACCGCAAAAAAATGGAGAACAGATTATGCTGCATCATCTGACTAACCATGGATATTCCAGCTTGCAAAAGCTCTGCCCATCACAAAGTATATCTTGTGAATTTCTTCGAAGTCCTAACAACTAAATTCATCTGTCTTAATTTATAGCTACGAAAGCGACTATTCCATTTGTTTTGGGTTTCATCTTATCTCCTTTGAATAAGCACGGTTTCTTCAAGAAAAAAAGGCCCATAACAACCAGTTCTTACAAACAAATTTCATGATCTGAGAGTTGGAAAATAGTATTCACGAGGTCTTTAGCAAATCTATTTGCAAGAGAAAATTTGCCAACTCAGGAAGGGAAAGAGTTAAAATTTCATGATTTTGTCCAATGGATCGAAGATGTAGTTTTGATTACAGCAATCACCATGATCATGCATTAGATCTTCATGTAAAAACAATGATCTCAACTGCAAAAGCTTACCTAGGCAAGAATTCCAATATAACTGAGAGTGATCATAAGGTCACCATGTTTGCATAGATTATGTTCAATACTCAAACATATAGGTTTTCTATTGGTAACAATCTCGAAATTAGCTTCAAAAAGCCTTTTACAAGACAATAACAATTTAGATATGCTAATTGAAGCCCGACCAAAGAAAGGTCAATATACAGATCCTGTCCGCAATAGTTGATTAGTTGGTGATGGCTAGAGATTTCAAATCCACACAAGAATGCAAGTTGTAGTTGAAAATCCAAACACACAGGAAAAAATAAAATGCTCATGATATGCAAATCTCAACAGTAGGCGCAAAGCAATGTGAAATCAATCTCATTTGGTTCTCAGCTAATAATTGAGAAGTAACATTCAATCAGAACAACAGAGCATAGTCCAAGAGAAAAAAAAAAAGAATGTTTATGAGGCAAAGAAGCTCCTTTGCACCATATGTATCAATTCAGGACAGAATTTAAAATTCAAGAAACGTTTTTTTTCCTCGATGAAAAGAAGCAGAAGAAGCTCACCAAGATCAGCATCAAACGTATGATCAGGGGGAAGAACAACAAACTCCCGTTACTCTTCAAGCACTCCATTCTCAACGCCCAATTGAGGTGTTCTCTTAGATTCCTCCAAGCAACCTCCAGAGCTAAACTTTTCATCTGGTTCAATCAGTATCTCCGATATAAACTTGATTAGCGAGCAGAGCCCGCCGAGGAAGTTATGATCGATAACCCCATCTCCCTCAACGACATGCGAGAAATCCACTAGCCTCACCAATGGCCGCATACTCCCGACCTCATCCCTCCTATAGCCCACCAAGACCGAGACCGAAAAGAAGTGATACAGAGTTTGATCCTCAAACCATGCCTTCAGCTCCAGCAACTGCGCCAGCACCCCTTCCGACCCGCCATAGACCACTGCCGCAAAGGCGCAGTCCGGATCAGAGCTCGAATCTGGGTTGGAAGACACGAACTTCTTCAATACCCGCTTGACATCGCCGGCGGTGTAGTTCTTCACATCCTTTTTGCCAGGCTTGTAGAGTCCGGACGCTGAGTCGACTCGGAGGCCGGAGATTCGGAATCCAAGAACGAGGCTAGTGGTCTCCTGATCTTTTCTCAGGCATTTCATCAAATAGTTGTCAGGCGAGTTGGGGGGCCAGGTGCAAGCGCCGATCTTGAGGTCGATGACGGATGGGCGGGGGATGGAGGAGAAGATGTCATCGAGGACAAGATGTGGACGAGGACCGGAGCCATCCGAAGCGGGAAGGAGCTGTGTTCCATGGAAGCCAGGGAAGAAGCTTCGAACGTGGGAAGGCACGCGAGGATCGGAGGAGAAGGACGAGTAGAAGGCGACCTCGTGCTCCCCGCGCGAATCGGACTGAAGGGGCTTGTAGAAGCGCCCGGTTCCGTCGATGAGCGGACCGAGTTGGCCCTCGTTTGCCCGGTGGCCGGCGACCTGATGCTCCGGCGGCTTCAGCATCACCGACGAGATATTAAAATAAAAACCCCAGTTTGTTTATTGACCCAAATATATACTTTTTAAAGTGTCATATTTGCATGAATACCCCTTTAAATCTTAAAATTAAAAAACTATAATTTAAAGTATAAACTATAAACTATAAACCATGGTTTTGGCACCGCTATCAATATATAATAATAATTATATAAAGAATGTAGTTAATAAATCCCTCAAAACTTAAATTTTAAACAATTAAAAAAATTTTCACAATTACCTTAATTTGAAAAAAAAATAAATAATAAATTAATTTTAAAAAGTGGAAATTGCCAAAAACACCCTCTAAGTTTGCATTATTGCCAAAAACACCCCATTAGTTTTGCACTCCCCAAAAACCCCTTTCTTTTTATTTCCATGTTTTTCAACCCCCAAAAGCATGTAACGGATGTCAACGGAGTGATTTTAAAATTTTATGGACAAAAATGCCCTTGCATGGGGAGTCGTGACTGCAGCCATTTCGGCGGTATGAGAGGAAGTGGGGGGTTTTTCCGTAGGGTAACCCCAAGAGAGGAATTCTATCGAGCCTTTTTAGTTATTTTTTTCTCAACTAGCGTCTTCGGTTAAACCATTTCAAGCTGTCTCCGAAAGTTGTCTCTACGTAGCAGCCTCCAAGTCCCCCTGCAAGTAGTTGGCATTTCATCGGGTTTGCAAACTAAGGTATTGAGTATGGTTTTATGTTAGCTGCTACATTACAAAGAAAGATTTTTTTTCGGTTTGGTTTTGTGCTCTGCTTTTTGTTGGAAGATATTGAAGTCTGCAGGGGATTTCTGCTTTGGGGTTTTTGTTAGTCTGCAGGGGTAATTTCTCGGCTAGGGTTTTTGTGTTGTTTTGCGCTTTCGATCGTATACACTATCGAAATAGTTTTTTTCGATTGTTATGATTTATGTAATATTTATAATGTACATTTCCCCTTTCATTTGATATGGTTTCGCTTTTTAAAAAAATGAGGGTTTTACGCTTTAACAAATGAGATGTTACAGCTTTAAATTTTTGTTGTCTCGTTTAAGTATTGTTGTCTCTGCTTTAATAAACTAGTTCTGCTTTAACAATTGATATCTCTGTTTAAGAACTGAAGGTTACCGTTTAAAATCTTATATTTCCGCTTAATGTGTTGTTATTGTCGCAGGCTTTTGACTATGACGGTCAACCTAGTTAATGGGAGATGCTATTTGACACCGGTAGTGGAGACCTTAGCTGAATTGAAAGATAACATGACCCCTCGACACTGGGAGATCATCCGAAGGACACCGTTTGCAGCATTCATTGAACTGGAAGCTATCTACCAAGAGAGGGCCCTTCTTGATTCTCTATTGCAAAGGTACGATGGCCGCACCAATAAATTCAGGATCGGGGAAAGCCTGCTGAGTTTCAGGCCTCAAGATGTGGCCCTCGTTCTTGGTCTGCGTTGTGATGGCGACGCAGTCGTGTTTAAGAAGAATAAAACCCGCTCAGCGTTCGAAGGTAGGTATTTATCAAAAACCTATGAGAGACACAGAGACTCCATCAAGAGCACTCTTCTCCAACTTATTCGACAGAGGGGGGAAGAAGAAAATTTTGTCAAACTCCTGATCGTGTACCTCATGGGTACAGTCCTCTTCCCAAATACATCATGCTCGGTTCCGAACTGGATCGTTGATTATGTCGATGATCTACCCGCCATGGGGGCGATATGCATGGAGCGCGAGCGGCTGCAAGTGGGTCGATGGAGGACATTCCACATGCGTACGCTCGAGTGCAAGATAGATGTCTGGGGAAAAAGACCAACACGAGGATATATTAAGGGGTGCTCGGTCGCGCTTAACGTATGGTTTTACGAGCTGACCGGAACGGGAAAGAAAGTCTGATTCGGCAAGATCCCAAGGATGCTATGCTACGGTGAAAGTAGTTACCGGAAGCAAGCGACGGTAGAAACCAACTTGTCATCGCTCGAAGGAAAAGAGGTAATAAATCATGGACAATGTTTAACATAAGTCTTTAATGTTTAAACATTTTGTTTAGCGTTTAAAATTATTATTTACAGTTTAAAAGTTATTAATAAAGGTTTAAATAGTTTGTTCTCCGTTTAAATAAATTCTATAATGTTTAATATATAAAAACTATGTTTAAATTTAGTTGTTATAGTTTAAACTGAATGATTTCGCTGAAATTCTTTGGTTTACATATGTTAGTTTCCTGAGCTGGTTTCGGTGAGTGTTGAAGAAGAAATATTTGTTGGGGCCAACTGACGGATGGATGCTATTGCTCCGGAACCACTTGCTCGAAGGCAGGATGAGAGGGCAGCCTCTATCGTGCGCGCTCAACCCCGTTCTCGTACTTCCAGCCCACCACGCGCACGCATTCCTCGATGTCGGAGAAGCCCTCCCCCACCCCGCCAGATTGCAACAACCCCCACTACCACGACAATGACAGTCCCCCCGACCATGGCAGCCCCTCCGACCGTGACAGACCCCGGTGACATTAGGCGAAGATGTCACTGCAACTCTTATGCAGGCGTGCCAGATATTGATGACCGAGTTTCCTCGGCTTGTCGCTCGTGTTGAGGCTCTGGAAGGACGTTCACAATCGACTGCGCCGTCCCTCCAAAGAACTGAAGCACCCGGGACGAACGAGGCGCCGGAATTTGACAACGATGACATCATCGGGGTGGCCATTCCAAGACGGCCACATTCGAAGAGACTTGCAAAAAAGAGGAGAACAATACTGCCTCTGTCTTCACTGCCGGCTGACGATGAAACAATAGCAAAACCATCGGCGGCTGATGCTGTTACTGAGTCTGTCGCCGTTGATGACATGGCCATGACGGTGGAGGACATCGTAGATGATGTGGCCGTTGCCGCGGTTGAGAAGATCGTTAACTCTCTTGTTAACGAAATCCCTGACCCGGTGGAACCGGTCGTCGAGATTGCGGCATCAAAGATGGACACAATCCCTGAAGAACAAGAACAAGCTAAGGGTTTGTCTCCCGATGATGCTCTGCTGCCGCGGCTACGAGGAAGATCGTTGAATCATGCTGCGTGGCCGTGGCGTGGCCGATCAGTACCGCATCGAAGCAGGACACAATCCCACAATAACAAGAACCATGTAAGAATGTGTCTGCGGTTGATGCTGTCGCCGTCGTCCCCGCATCGAAGCCAGACACAATCCCACAACAAGAACAACCACGTAAGGATGTGTCTGCGGTTGATGCTGTCGCCGTCGTCCCCGCATCGAAGGAAGATGCGGCTGGTGCTGAACACCGTCAAGGCTCAACGACAGTGCCCCATAAAGACCCCGACCGAGCAACGCGAGAGATGATTAAGGCCAATCAACAATGGGACGAGACGGCTCGGCAAATCTTCGTTCCGAAGAAGAAAAAATGGGTTGGTCAATCTCGTCTTAACAAATACGAGCAGGAGTTGATGAGAATCTTCCTTAACTGCCGTATGGACAGGTAAGTTTAAAGTTTTCATGATAGTGTTTAAATTTTGTTTCTAGTGTTTAACTTTCTATTGATAGTGTTTAAATGTTTATATGTTATCGTTTAATTTTTCTACTTAACGTTTAATTATTTATAATATCATTTGAACATTGATAATATCATTTACCTATTTAGAATATGGTCTAATTATATCTGTTATCGTTTAATCTCAGCACTGTTGTGTGGAAGAATGACGCTTGCAGCACCACACGGTACAATTTATACACTCTGCTTGAGGGGAAGGAGATGGTCACAAATGATGTGATGGACGCTTTTGTATGCATAATACAAAAGTCGCTGAGCAAAGTGCCATATCCCTACAAGAAGCGCGCCTCCATCATAAGACCGTTGGCGCTGTTTATGTCAAAGCAGGACGACACACATGAGACAACTATGGCTATGATCGGAGATGCTGTGCGCAGCTTGCATGAAGTTCAAATTGTCATCCTACCGATAATAATGAATGGCCACTTCCATGTCGTCATCTTTGACAATGACAAACAAGAATACATGCATTATTCTTCATGCGCGGGGTATGAAAAAGACGCGTCGGACATGGTAAGTTCTTTAATTATGTCCGATTGATAGTGTTTGTTATTTAATTCGGTATTTTAATCTCAACTTGCATATCTCGACAACGGAAACTATTCGACACGGCTGTCGATATGGAGTTCGGCGAGTCGGCGACCGCAAAGTACCCACTCCTTTACGACATGGAAACCCCACGGCAAAAACAAGGAAGCGTCGATTGCGCCGTCTATGTCATGCGGTTTATCGAGCAATTACTTTGGGGTGAGAAGCTACGGTTACCACAGACAGACCTTCCTTACATGAGATTAAAGTATGTTACCCTCATACTTAAGGAGGGAAGGGCAGCCGGCGTCCATGAGAAAGCGGGGTCGTCCCAAGCAGGTTAAATTTTGTTTTCGCAGAACAAAACTTGTATATGTCAACGTCAATTTTGTTTTCGAATGTAAACCAGGACAAATTCAATTCATTGTTTTCATTTTTTCGAAGAACATGACTTGTATATGTCAATGTAAATTTTGTTTGTTTTCAATTGTAAAGCAGGTTAAATTCCATTCAGTTTCATTTCATTGTTTAATTTATAGTGTGATTGTTTACATTTCAATTTAATTATTTAACTTTACCATCTATCGTTTAAATATCAGTTTGAAACATTTAAAATTACAGGTTCTCTGTTTAACATAACACTGTCTCTGTTTAAATAACTGATAACACTGTAAAGAATAAGAAATTGGCAATCAATTCAGATTGTTTCTCTTTAGAAGTCAGCTTATTTACAATGCCTAGTCGGCGACAGTTTCATTACAAAATCTACGACTGTGACCGGATCCATGGCAGCGGCTGCAATGTAACTCGCGGACATCAAACTCTTGTGACTCGATCCTCTTTCGTCTAGGACGCCCAGGCTGCCTTCTCGTCACAGTTTGAAGGCCTGTCATCGTCGGGTATAGGGAATATAGTTTCTTTATACGCCAGTTTGTAATTGTTGACGGTGAAGTAGCCGCTAATAAATCGATGAACGTTGGTGTCTGTCTGCATTATTGCAACGCAAGCGTGTTTGCAAGGGATACCATAAACTTGCCACCTTCGACATGAACAAGTTCTGATGGCAAGATCTACAGAGTTGCTGCACTGGTCGATCACTTCGTAACGATCATCGACACAACGACCAACATGAAGATTTCGGCTATCCTCAACAATTATCTCTACCTTCGAATGTATGTCTGGGCATAAGTAGGTCTCCCATTTGTTCGCTTGCTCACGCCGATTACATAACATGCGCATCAACTTAAACTTGGCAAATAACGTTAAACAAAGACAGTGATGGTTAAATAATTCGTAAACATGTTTAAACATTATTGTAAATAGTTAAACGAAAAGATTAATATTTAAAGTCAGATAAGTCTAATTAAACAAATATTGAAAATGTTTAAAGGGTAACACTAAATGTTAAGTGTAAATCAACATTCGCAGACCTTATGGAGTCGACCATTTTTCGTCACCCGGTAAATGAGCGAGCTTCTTTGATCCAAGCGTTGAGCGACTCCGCGACATTTGAATACATCTCACCCCAACGATCACCTCCGAGCGAGATAATTCGACCAATGTGCCATATCCGATTTATTAATCAACCAGTGATGAGCTTCGGGTGATGTGGCTTGAAGTTCACTCACGGTATCATCGAAATCTTTAGCCGTGGATGCCCACGCAATGCGGAAGCATATCGACCAACACTCCTCCCTCAATGTCTTTCCAAGTCTGACATTGGCTTTCATAAAATTGGCCTCCAAATGTCGAAGACAGTATGCATGTGGCGAAGAAGGGAAGACTCTCGCAATTGCGTTTACAAGGCCATTCGACCTGTCTGACACGAAGGTAATTATCTCATGATAATCTCCTTCCTCGTATAAATCATCGCCTAACTTAGATATGAACCAAGTCCAATTGGCATCGGTCTCGTTGTCGACTATACCGAAGGCGGCGTGGAAAAACCATTGTTTCCATCTTTCCTGTGGCGCAGTGAGTGTACCCCGATATTTTTCCAAGGAGGTGGGTACCATCGAGAAAGCGAGCTGACCCCGCAAGCCCTCTTGAATCCCACGATACACGCCTGAAAGAAAAGAATGCACGTTTAAAACGATCACCGTCTCTTTCCACGATCGCATAGCTGCCGAGATTTGTCTCGACCCACCTTATCCACATACCAAAGCAAGCGATCGTGAGTCGGAGATGTCACTGCTGAGTCGAGTACCACCCGGGAATGCTCTTTTCCTAACCAAGCCTGCTTGTATGGTATGTGGACACCATGTTCCCGCAACATGTCCTTCTGATGTCGATGGCCTTGTACAAGGGCCGGTCCTTGAGCTTCTGAATCACTCGTGCGGTTACCCATTTTTTGGACGCTTTCGGATGTGATGCCGAACCTATGCCACCACCGCAAGTGTGTGACGGGTTGATTGTCTTGATTCTGAAAGTATTTTTATTATACTCTTTTGAAGCATGAAGGCGCCAACGACAACCATCGGCAACGCATTCCACAGTCACCCGATGTTTTTCGTTCTTTATGAATTTGAAATCAAAATTCCGTTTGATTGCATGATTTCGAAGTACGTCCTTGAAATGTTCAACGCCGTCAAAACGTTGTCCAATATCCAACGACAGCACTTCAGAATGATCTGACGAGGAAGGAAGACATCCCACACCGTCAGGGTCACCATGGGATTGAACGGGAGCACTCGCAGAATCTGAATTCCTGCCAACACTTCAGTCAAATGAAAAGATCAATATATTAAGCGGAGAATATAATATTTAAGTGATAATGCCAATATTTAAACGTTAAATTAAATACTTAAACAGTTACCAATTAACGTAAACAAATAGTACAATATCTTAAGCAGTAACTGACATATTTAAACAATAATGAACCCATACAACTGGATCAAATAAAAGAAAAGGAACTTACAACGAGTAAAACTCGTTTTCATTAGGATTCCGCAATGGCACATTGTCTGTCTCGACAACAAGATCAACTACACTGCATTTGAAGATGGAGTGCACGTGACACATTCGAGACCCCATCGCTCACATATCTCGAATACACCATTTTATATCCATCTGGTGTGATAAATTTCACCCTGACAAGGGAAACTTCGAGACCCCATCGCTCGCATATCTCAAATAACACCAACTCCCAAGAAGTCTGAGCCGTGAACATTAGCACTCTTCCCTCCCCGTTGAATCTAGCAATACCGCAAAAATTCTCCATAATATATCGGCCGAAAACCAAATCGTACAAACCAAATGAAATGAAGAACAAAAAGAAGACGAAGAAGAAAAAAAAAGAAGATGTAAACAACAAACAACAGTCAGATAGACAAACAAAAAAGTGCACAGTTGTATGCATAGAGGATAGACTAGACGTGATGTGATTGGGCGGTATTTTTCCCTCCATCCCAAGGGCAAAAAGGGAAATATATGTCAATGTCGCGAAGAAGACATATTGTCATCGCTCGAATGAAAGTTCTCACCTCAACATGAGTCTCTGTTTAAACGTCAAGCTTTTTATATTTAAACAGATACATATATTGTTTAAAATAACGGTTAACTTTTTAACTAAAGTCTATATCATGTAAATAATATGTAAACCGTTTAAACATCTTTATGTATGTTCTTAAACACCGTTGTTATTATTTAAAGAGTAAATCGATTATTGTTTAACTGTTTGTATTGTTTACAATGCCGTTCTTTGTTTCTCAAATTGTTATGTCTCTGTTTAAATTTGAAAAGTTATCACAAGGTGATGCTCAAATAGGTTTGTTTGTTAAAAATATTTAAACGTTTAAGTATCAGTTTCTCCCTTTAACTTGATTTTTCTCTGTTTAAATTTCATTTTCTCAGTTTAACATTTTCTTATGAAGTATCAACGCAATTACAATGAAATGTACTTAAAATACAAATCTTTGATAAAAATACATTTAATATAATACAATACAACATTCATTTTATTATTAAATATCAGCGTAATTACAAATGACCTTCACTTAAAATACAAATCTCTGATAAAAATAGAATGTAAAATAATACAAAAATTCTCTGTTTAAGCTTCAAACTCTCCGTTTAACGCACGACGTAACCATCACGGACAGTCATTACTTTATAGATCAAGTACACCTTTGAATAGGGTGTCCACAACACTCGCTCCAGTTATACCACATTTTTTTATAGATCAAGTTCTTTTTAAAGGATATGTGATGAACCTTCTTCTGGTAATCATCCGCAATCAATTTGTAAGTGAAACTTTCTTTTCTTGACCCAAGGCGGAAACACACTTCCATCATTGCTTACCCGTAGAGTAGAGCAAGAAGGGGAGCATTCCGACTTGGGCAAGAAAAAGAAAGTTTTCACCTACAGGCTGTTTAGGGATGACAAGAGGAAAACAATCATGACACATCCTGTAAAAAGTCTATGATCTAAAAACTGTGGTTTGAATGGAGCGAATGTCGTGAACACCAAATGTTCGACTCGACAGGATGACCATCACACAAGAAAAAGAGAAAGAGGAAGAGGAGTGGTTGTGCCAGTAGAGTATGTTCAACGAAATGGTTCTTCCTTCCCATTTATACTGTGAAATCCAACAGCCTGCTGCCGCTTCGGCTTCCGATTTTTATGTGTGACGGCAATGGAAACGCGTGGGTAACCGAGCGTGCATTAATTACGTTTGGAGACCGCTACCACCATCGCGTTGTATATTTTAAGCGGATAAAAATACAGTTTAAACGATAAAAGAACAAATTTAAACATAGAAGCCAATATTTAAACCATAACAGATATATTTAAATCTAAAGTTCAATATTTAAACAATACTAAGAAGTATATACATATTGCACGATCTGCGATTGTGACTGGAAGCGTGGTAATGGCTACAACACAACTTGCGGACCGGAAGGGTGGCAATGGCTAAAACGCAACTCACTGTCCTCGGACGCTTACGACTCGATCCTCTTGTATCTAGCAATAGCACAAAAACTCTCCATAATTTAATCGGAAGAGCTAAAATTGAGTACACCAAATGAGAAGAAGAAAAAGAAGAACAAGAATAAGAACAAGAACAAGAAGAACAAGATATGAGCCTTCTAAACTTTGTTTGAGAAAAAACAAGCAGGAGGCATTGGAAAACTATGCATAAAGTTCGGACATGATATGATTGAGCGCCATTTTTCCCTCCTTTTGCAAGGGCAAAAAAATAATTTCATATCATGGACCCACTTCAACTTACCGGCGGGGGGTTAAAGGGAATGTAAAATATAACGGAGGGTTGTCCGGGGTGTGCAAAAGTTAGAGGGAGTTTTTGGGAAGTTTTGAAAATGACAAGGGGTAAACAGTAATTTTCTCTTTTAAAAATAATAATAAATGAATAAATTAGTTTCATAAATAGCTCATGTTTTGACCGCAATAATTATTATTTTGATAAGTGCCATAACAATTGCATAATACAACGGATCATCACGCTGCAGTGGGTGAATAGGCATAAATGTAGAGTTAAAACCCACGATCCCACACTACACTGTAATAGTAATATTCACCTACTATGTTTAAAGGACCAGATATTATACACAATACTATTTAAGTAGATTTGGATAGATACCATGTGAAAGGAGTTGTATTTCTCCTTTTTAAGATTGCATAGTAGAGAAATTTATTAGTTCAATATGGTTCTTGCAAAATTTTTTAACCTGTATATAGTGAATTTTTTATTGCACCGTATGGTATCTCATCGAATTAATAAATCTCTATGAGGTTAATAAATCATCATAATTAATGCATCTTTTATTTCTGTTTATCTTTTGACAAACCCTTCAGTTGAGAGGTGCTTACAATCTATTATCAAAAAAAAAAAACAAGTGTGACAAATGCGTATGCTGTCAAGGGCTTACACCACCAAAAATTGATCATCTAACCAACTCGCACTCACATTTGTGCAAAAATTATACTATAAACCCTCAACAATTTCAAACCCAAGTATTAAGCTTTCCACAATAATGTATTCCGTAGTGGGGCGGAAGTAAATGTCCTTTGGCCATATTGTTAATACTCATGACCAACTTGGTAACAAAGTACATAATAACAAATATTGTCCTTTAAATTTTATATTTTCAATCAACTATCATGTTTGCCAATTTCATTGATATTGTTTGAAGGAGTGTAGGATCCTATCTTCATCCCCTTAACAAATCACTTTCTTTGTGAAGTCAGTGATGAACCAACCCTACGTAATTGTATTCGAAAAAGTGAATAAGATCATAACTGATCTACAGAGATGCCTATCATGTTAAAAAAGTGGAAGCAGTTGAAAAGCACATGCCTTGAAAGTTGAAAACGTTAGCACTTTTAAACTGTTCTCTTAATTAGAAAGCCTTTCAACATTAATAAAGTAACTTCAACTCAATGAAAACAACACTACACTTGTTCTTTCTCTTTAGTGGTATATTTGAGAGTTTTAAAAATAAATAATAAAAAAATCACAACTAACTTAACAAATTACATAGAAACAGACATAACATTTGTCGGAATAAAAATATGAAATATATAGATCTTAAATCCCATTATTGGTGAAGGCAAGACTAGACAATTTTTTTTTTTTAAATTAAGTGTGGATAAACCATAATTTTATTAAAATAAAAAAAAAGTACATGGGTGGAGACATCTCTCACCAGAGATGAGGGAGAACAAGTAAACAACAGTAAAAGGAATAAAAACGGGTAGCAGAGTCTAAGAAGACGAAAGATGTCGTCTGGCACCTCAAATCTGCTTAGACGGACGATCAGGGGGCCTACTCCTGTGCAGTCCCGCGGTAAGTGTCGCCAGCTGAATTGGCTTCTCTAGCGCTAAGGAAGTTAAGAGAGCGCTTAATTTTTTGCGAGGCTTCATTGAGAGATTGCTGGTGTCTATCAGCAGCTATTAAAAACCAAGAGAGAAGCATGTTAGCAGTTTTAGAAATAATATTGTAGTGCAGTAAAGCATTCATTTGGAAAATACGAGTATTTTGTTCTATCCAGATATTCCAAATAACAGCTTGAGAGATGAGGTCCCAAAGTAATCGGTGCTGAGAGTTAAGGGTTGTTAGCCAGGTGCTCCAAAGAGATGGAATTGACTGTGGGAAAGGAAAGAGGTCAGGGCATGAGAAAAGAAGTCCCAGATACGTTTAGAATAATCACAGTTGAGGAAAAGATGATTCAAATTTTCAGTAGCATTATGACAAAGAATACAGGTATCTAATGTGTTGTGAGATAAACACCCTTTCTTGAAAAGATTTGCAAGAGTAAAAATTTTGTCTTCCTCAGCGAGCCAACAGAAAAGAGTATTTTTACTTGGGCAGCGGGTTTTCTAGAAGAGAGGATAATGCGAGCTTCGCGGTCCACCATCAATAAGGAATTTGTAGAAAGATTTGACTGTGAAATTCCCACTTTTTTTCTAGGGCCCAACAAGTAATATCGTCATGATTAAGGGAACAATCGGGGATAATTTCCAAAAGTGAGGATAACAAATTAGGAGGGACAGAGGGGAAGAGTGTCTCCAGGTTATTACAAGATTGGGAAAATTGTATGATAGTAATACAAGGAAAAGTACATTAAGAGAATAGAAGCGGCCAGAGGTCTTTGAGCAGAAGCCCAGAATGCCAACGATCAAGCCAAAAAAAAGTGTTAGACCCACATTTGATAGTTTTGTTAAGGCAGAAATGGAATGCAGGCAAAGTGGAGACCACTCCTGCCCAAAAGAAAGATTTATTTCTACGTGGGGAATGATACAAGAGCCCTTTTGGGTCACTGATGGAATAGTTAGATTGAATGATTTTGGACAAGCAACTGTTTGGATGACAGGATAATTTCCACAACCACTTTCTGAGTAAAGCTTTATTAAATTCCAAAAGATTGAGAATTCCCCAGCCGCACATGTCACAAGGTCTCGTGATCCTATTCCAGGCAATCAAACTGATGCCTTTGGGGCCTAGATCAGGATCTTTCCAAGGAAATCTCTTTGGATTTTATCAATTTCATCAAGCACCAAAATAGGAAGTTTGAAAACCGACATCCAGTAGACTGAAATGGTGGAAAGGACACAGTTGATGAGAGTAAGACGACCACCAAGGGATAAGTAATTTGCTTTTCAAGGTGTGAGTCTAGCAAGAACCATATCAATGAGCTTAGCCCAGTCTAACTGTCTTAATCTCCGACCAGAGAGTGGAATCCCAAGATAAGTGATGGGAAGGCAGTTTCTAGAGCATTTTAGGATTCTAGCAGAGGAGTGATGCGATTAGAAGCCATAATTTGTAGAATACAAACAACTTTCGAATAGTTAATGGATAAATCAGAAGATCCCTCGAAAAGGTAAAGAATTAGCTTGATGATTTGGAGGTCTTCTTGTCCTCCAACAGAAAAGATTAGAAGGTCATCAGCATATTGAAAATGACAGATGTTGACCAACTGATTTAGTGGAACACCGATAAGAACTTTGGATCTAATCGCATGAGAGAACATAGCACTTATGACATCGGCGACAACAGCGAAGAGTAGAGGAGATAATGGATCACCTTGCCTCAAGCCTCTTTTACAGCTAACATAACCCTGGGTAGACCTGTTAATAATGAATTGAGCTTTGGCGGAACTAAGGATAGTATAGACCCAAGAAAGCCATTTAGGTCCAAATTAAGCCTCTGGCAACCAGAACTTCAAGGAGAAAGTTCCAATCTAAAGTGTCGAAGGCTTTTGCAAAGTCAACTTTGAAGACATAAACGAGAGTTTTCCGTTTCTGTAGGTTAAAGATAATTTCTTGGGCAATAACAATATTATCCGCAATGCATCTACCTTTAATAAAGCCAGATTGAGAGTCATCCACAAGAGCACTGATGATAGTGCTAAGTCAATTGGCAAGAATTTTAGATATAATTTTAAAGGTAGAATTAATAAGACTAATGGGTCTATAGTCCGCAACATCTCCAGGGGTGTTACTCTTCACAATGAGAGCAATATTGATCCAGTTAATACGCTCTAAGTTTAAGGAGCCCTCAAAAAAATCCCCACAAAGTTTAACTAAGGAATCTTGAAGGAGGGTCCAGTGTTTCTGGAAAAAGAGAATGGGAAAGCCATCTGGACCTGGGGTTTTATCAGGGTTGAGGTCGAACACAGCTTGCTTAATTTCATCAAGGGTGAAAGGATTATCAAGCTCGGAAAGATCCACTCTATCTTTATAAGCAAAGAGAAAATGCCAGTCGAGTAGGAATCTGTTAGGGATGGGGCTTCCATAGAGGGAAGGGAAATGTGCAGTGAAAATCCTGCCAATTTGATCAACGTCATCAAACCAATGATCGTTGTGAAGGATACGGAAAATATGATTTAAGTTTTTCCTACCATTAACAACTCGATGAAAAAATTTTGTGTTAGAATCACCTTCTCTGAGCCAGGTGATTCTAGATCGTTATTTCTAGTAAATTTCCTCCTGATTAAGGATCGTAAAAAGTTCAGAGCGGACTTGGGAGAGACGCGTGGATTCACCCTCTGAAAGGGGTCTACTTTCACTAGTAGTTTCAATAGAATTTAGTTCGGAGAGCAGACTGATTTTAAGAAGTTTAGAGGCACCAAAAGTGTTCTTGGACCAAAGACGAAGTTTAGATTTCAGGTGAGCTAATTTCTTAGAAAAAATAAAGGCTCCATAACCAACATGACTAATTTCCATCCACCAGTCTTGAATAAGAGAAATAATGTGGGGATCAATGTACCAGAATTTCTCAAATTTGAAAAGCCGGGAGCCTTTAAAATGGTCACCAAATTCAAGACAAATGGGTGTATGATAAAAACCAAATCTGGGGAGAACAAATTGAGTTGATCTGGGAAAAGAAGTGATCCAATTATAGGAATGAAGAAAGCGGTCAAGACGAACCCAGATAGGATTAGATTGACCATTGGACCAGGTGAATCTTCGCCCACTAATAGGTGGATCAATAAGATCAAGATCACTAAGGAGACTTTGAGATGCGGTTATGTCGCTTGGATTAAAAAGCCCATTATTTTTGTCATCAAAGGAAAACATAGTGTTGAAGTCACCGCAGATAACCCAAGGAATAAATATGAGGGTTTTTAAAGATTGAAGTTCATTCCAAAATTCAGGTCTGATGGAGCGAGAATTTGGACCATAAACACTAGTGCAAGCCCAAGTGGAGTTATTGAGTCGATTAGTGAATCTAATGGAGATGGAGAATGATCCTTTATCGATTAAATTGCCAAGAAATTTAGAGCCATCCCAAGCAATAATAATACCACCCGTAGTGCCCTGAGCTGGCAGGTAATCAAAGGAAATAATGCGATTGCCACCAATTAAGCGCTAGTGAGAATTATGAATTTCATGTAATTTTGATTCTTGATAACAAACAATGTCCGCAAAAGAGTTCAAAATAATTTTCTTGACAAGATGGCATTTAGAAGGTTTGCCTAAACCTCTAACATTCTAGAATAAGATTTTCATGAAAAATAGGTAAATTCTAGTATTAGATCTCGAAGGAGATCCAGGGGAATGTGGAGACTTAGAAGTTCTTTTAGTTTCAAGAGATTGAATTTTTTCTAGACATTTAGATTTATGCGAAGGTGAGCCTAGGAATTTAATGCCACAAGAATTACTGTAATTAAGTAGCTGAGCATCAATCCAAGAAGAAAATACATAATTGGCAATTAAAGGCGTACCTTCTCTTGGGTCTTCAAGAATTTTTTTCTTGGTGGATCGTGGAGGAATGGGAATAAACCCTACTTCTTCATTCTAGCGCCCGGAAGGTTTCTTGGGCCTGTTACTCCTTCTAATTTTCTTAGTGTCAGGGGGAGGATTTTTAGGTAAATTTTCTTCAAGGGCAATGGCAGTTGTGGAGGAATCTGGGATGACATCAGTCATTTGGACCTCAGCAAGATCCGTAGGTAGTGGATCTTGTTCAGAGAGGTTGAGACAATCGTCATCAAGAAAAAGATCATCATCTACCATGTCGTTTCCTAAGTTTTCCTCATCTTCACCCCAGTCGAGAAGTTCATCATCAGAGAGATCTTCTAGTGGAGAGTTCTGTGGAGTAGGGTCAAGAGCATGAAATTTATCAGAATTAATGCACGGGACAAAGGTCCAGTCTCCATGAATAAAATCCATTTATATCCATCAGGGATAGTGATTGACGAGGGGAGAGGTTTGAGGTGTGTAGGTAAATTCCCATGATCAGTAGGCTTCTGAGTAAGATCATCATGAGACGATAGAAGATCCTGAGTTGGAATAATGGGAACAAGCTTAGAAGCAACAAAGTTATCATCACGAGGCGAGGCATCCTTAGGATTAGGAGGAATAACAGTATCAGGGTGTTGATGATCTTGAGGAGTTAAGTCAACATCTGAAGGTGGATCAGGGGTGTGCGTATCTCGAGGCAGATCAGCTTTTATGGATGGAGGTGTGTGAGAATATTTATCTAGAGGCACAAGATCATGAAATGAAACAATAGAGTCAATGTCCTGACCACGATGTGATGAGCATCTATGGGAATCCTCATCACGAGACATTGATTGAGAGACAGGGAAAGTGCGGGAATCCAGGGAGAGGCAATCCCGAGGCACAAGTGACGGGTGCATGGATCCAAAAATAATCGGGGAATTCTCATCCCGAGGCAAGTCGATGGCTGTGGAGCATCCATCCGTTACGTTGCCACTGCATGGCAACAGAGTGTCGCCTTTCTCGGAAAACTCCCGAGACATCGCTGGAATCCTGGGCTTTCCGGTAAACTTTCGGTCAGCAGGAGAAGGGAGAGCAGCTCCCTGAGATCCGCTGGCAATTGATCTCGTTAGTTGGCCGAGAACGGAGCTGTGCTCTACGGTTTCGCCACTATAGGAAACAACAAGAGAATTAAAGGGTTCTTTGTCCTTGGGTTGCTTGGGGACATAAACCAAGTTGTGAGAAGCCGGGGCAGGAGCTGGGACCGGACCTTGCATAACCTTGGAGCGAAGGACGTGAGCACCATCGTCCTCCAGTTTGACAATAAAGCTATGAACACCGACGTCGACAGTGATCTCCACCGGGAAGGTTATCGAGGGTTTGAGTCTGACCAGAGTACGGAGGTATTCAAGAGAGATATGTTCCTTCTTTTGAACATAAATCAGGTCGCCAAATCCAGTAATTCCAGCAATGAAGTGGAAGGTTGGAGATCCAAATCCAGTTATAATTACCAGCCGTGGCCGCATGTGAGCCGAATTTCGCTGTCCAATGGGCAAGACTAATGCAACAAGGGCCGAGGGGAGAGTTCAGCACCATTGCTGCATCTCTCGCAAATGTCATCATGAGGACGAAGTCATTATTGAATGGAGTAATATGCTCACAAATATTAGGATTTAAGCAATGAGAGAGGGATGAATGAAGGGAACGGACGCTTGCATTACCGTAGAGGACATTGATTATAACCATCTTTTTGAGTTCTTCTTTAGATTTTAAGATGGCTTCAGTGATAGGCAGGGACACACGGAGAGAGGTCGGGGAAGAACGGGTAGGAACTCGAAGGAGAGGTTTAAGTTCAGTTGAGTGTCCCTGTGAAGTAAGCTTTGATCTAACTCTGGGTTTTTTGATGTCAAATCGAGGTGGGGGAATACGGAGTGGGAAACGGATTGCAAAGTGACCCACTCCAAAACAACGTTTACAAGTGAGTTGGTGCCTGCAGTCCTCGATCGAATGCCCGGATCTAAGACACTTGTTGCAGAATTCAACAGATTCCGGAGAACGGCATTGTTTAAGGGAGGCTGTAACGGAGGGGGAAGGGGCTCAGTGGTGGGTGGAGTCCGAGCTGCATCAGTGTAGGAGGTCCCCTCTCGCACCGAAGAGGCCTTAGAGATTGGAAAGTCCGGCGGGTTCTGCGGGTGAGGGAGAGAAAAACTGGAGTGATGGATGATAAGCCGAGGGTTTCTGTAGATTCTACCACGAAAACCACCACGAGGATGCCGATATCCACCAAATCCATCCTTAGCGCCATGAGAGCTCTCGCGAGAGCTGTTGAGAAATCTCATCGAGAACGGGTTTACTGTTGTCTGACAAAATTGATAATGTAAGTTAGTATGAAAATATTAAGGAAACAATTATCATGAGTGGATCATCCTGATAACTTATCAGGTTTCAAAATGTTGTTGTAGTTGCACAAGAGGAAATCAAGATTTCGTTTAATTGTACGTAGAGATGAAGTTATTTAATTTCATTTTGTTCTCCTTGAGGGTTGTACATTTTTAGGAACTTAGGAGTACACTCTCGAATACTAACGAGGGCATTTATGTTAGGTCATTTCATTTGTATTATTATTATTATTATTAAATATTTATTTTGATATTTATATAAATCTTACGATGACATATTATTTAGTTTTAGATGTTATAGTCCTTGTGTATTAAGTTAAACTTTTTATTCTTTATGAGATATACTTTGACGAATAATGCTTGTTGAATATTCTGGAATAGCGGAAACATATGTCATTGATACATCGATGAGATTGATGTATTCGAACATGACTCGCAAATAATCCAATCACATGAGTTTTACTTTTTTATTGTCAATGATTGGGATTGTTGATTATGATCATATGAGTGGACTTTAGAGATGAAGTATCATGATTATGATGTGCTTGTGACGTTTAGTCGGTTACTAGAATAGTTACACTTAATTAGTTTATCTTTTGGTAGAACCATCTAGAAGTGCGGTTGTGTCAAGCAATCAACAGTTTTTAGTGATCACCAAGAAGGAATTTTTTCTTTTGAAAATAAATGAATTAGTATCCTATGCAACATCAATAGGTGAGATTAGAAGACCTTGACTAAAACAATTAAATTAATCATGTGAGACACAAAATGGTAGATTTATAATTCTACTCTATTATGATTATTTGCATATGATCTAGTTCAGTGAGTTTGACAATTTTCATGGCTCTTACTCATTCAAGATACAAGAACGAAAGATTTATACATATATGGTAATCATTATCAAAAAGATTTTCATGTTTGATTGGGCTACGATATAGGGGCACGAGAGTTGGCTAGGTGTCACCCACATCATTTTGTATCCCCCTACTGCCAATCAGGACGAACCTAGAGAATCACGCTTAAAAGAATTGAGAATAAATCTTATTTTGAGTGTAGGTGCAAAATTGTCAATTTATAATTTGATTTCATGTAATAAAGTGAAATTGTATATTGATTTAGGGTCTTGTCTTAAGTTTAAATTTTAATTAAAGTTTAATAAAATCGAATAACTAATCAAAATTATAAGGGCTTAAAGACAAAAATTATTTTTATTGGTTTATGACTCGTATTTCTATTAGAATTTCAACATAGGAGTATGTTTTATCATGTTTTATGAAGTTTTTATAAATAAGTCTAATTTCTAATCCTAGATGAATGAATTCTATTTTCTGGGCGTGAGATCTTTGTTTGATGCTAGAAGGTCTAGAACAATCTGAGAAATAAGTTTGACACATCAAAACCAAGGAATTGAAACATTCAAAGGTAATCTTTAAATTAATTAAATTAAGATGTTCATTAAATCAATTAGTTGATATATCACAATTTTGATTTCGCATATTTTGATTGTTTTGCACAATTTTGCAATGTTTTCTAACATAGATATGTATAAAATAAATGTGTGCTTAATTTAATTATAACTAACATAAGTGGAAACCGATGCAATTAAAGATGTAATTATTTCTTACAAATAAAATATTCCAAATTATAACTCAAATTAGAGGATTCAAAGTTACTATAAAATGTGTTTGAGAGATTGTTTGAGCCACTTTCTTGTGAAAAAAAAACCCTGTAAAAGCAGCCCACACAACTATAGTATAAGTATAAAGTAACTCCACAAATTTACCGAACAAAAACTAATTTTTTAAGTGAATCTTAGGACTAATTGTTTATGTTACAAAATTTTTGGGGTTTTTATCGGCTCTGCATTTAGTATTAAGAGATTAAGTTTATTTAAATAGTAATAACTTATGAAATACAAAACAATTTATTTTAATTCTAAAATCTACAATAAAAAAAAAAACACAAACAAAGATAAAACTATAACAAAGAAATTTACTATTGCTCATAGTATATAATATGTACTCTTAGCATTTATAATTAAAAAATTCACCATGTTCTTGCCATCTTGCCATTTACTTATGAAGATTGATCAGATTAGGAGGGATTTCCTGTGGTATGGTCCGGACATTGACCAACCAACCTGTAGGTTGGTATGTTGGAAAAACTTATGTCGGTCTCGTGATCAAGGGGGTTGGGGGATCTTGGACTTGTTCTCCTTCAATCAAGCGCGTTGCTTGGGAAGTGGTGGTGTAAGTTCATGACGGACGAAGGTTGGTTAGGATCTAACGTGATTTAGTTCAATTATAACATATCAAGATGGAATTTGCTCCCTAGGATTTCGGGTCATATCTCCTACTTTTGGAAAGGAGTACTTACTTGCTTGCCAGCTTTTCGGAACCACGTTCTTCTGGAGATCAACTCGGGGTTGCATTCTGCTCATTGGAAGCTCTCTGGGAATGGGGTTTTCTCGGTGAAATCCTTTTATTATTTTATCTAGGGCGGGAGCTTACGTTGTCCGATTGCAAGATTCTATTGGCGTAGCTGCTGCCCTAGGAAGGTTGACTTGTTCAACTGGTTGGTTTGGAAGAATAAGGTTCTCTCTCTGGAGAATCTTGAGAAGCGACGGTGCAACAAGCTTCCCACAGCTACATGTGTCATGTGCCACTCTGGGGTTGAGACAGTAGATCACATGTTCATCCATTGTGCATTTGTTCGACCAATATGGGATTACTTCATTAGGTTGCTGCGGATACCTGATCAGCCTGATTCTATGTTCCATATCTGGGGCTTGTGGAGATCGTCTGTGCGACCACCTTTAAGGGTTATGTGTGACTTAGTGGTGAAAGCACTTGTGTGGAATGTTTGGCTTGCTAGGAATGATTGCATTTTTAATGCCAAGGTGTGTCATGTGCATGATATTATTATGAAAATTGATCGTATGCTTCTCTTCTGGTTCTCTTCAGTGTCAGATAGATGATTCTATGGCTTGCATCCGTCGCAGCTTGGAGTTCCTTGGACCTCAGGCCGAGGAGTCTTTAGGGACGTTGGAGGCTGAGGAGGTGCAAGGTCAGAGCGCAGAGTAGGGACCACTGACATTTGTCTCTGAGGATGCTGTTTATCCTCTTGTTATCTTGTTTCTGATGTTGTTCCTCTTGTTATCTTGTGTTCCCTGTCTCTGTTGTTTCTTTTGTGACCACATCTAGTGGTTTGTTGCTTGTGTTTCTTTGATCTTTGTTGTCGGCTCGACCTGGGTCGTGGATATTGTACTGTTCTTTTATAATAGTAAGTGGTTTATCCACCTTTAAAAAAAAAATCTATGCTTAAAAAATAATAATAATAAATAAATAAAGTGAAAATTGCCAAAAACACCTTGTAAGTTTGCAATATTGCCAAAAACACCCCGTTAGTTTTGCACTCCTCAAAAACCCCTTCCTTTTGAATACAATGATTTTTTAAACCCCCCAAACATCTAATAGTGATTGATAGAGTTAATTTGGAATTTTTTGGACGAAATTGTCCCTTGCGTGGGAAGTTGTGGCAAGTGTGACAGGGTTTTACTATAATGCCCTTGGGTGCAATGAGTTTCTATTTGAAAATGAAGCTTCTATTTAAAATATGAGGTATGAGGTTCTCTTTAAAAAATGAGTTTCCTGTTTAAAAAATGAGTTTTCTATTTAAAAAAATGAGTTTTTTGTTTAAAAAATTGAGCTTTCTGTTTAAGGAATGAGTTTTCTGTTTAAGAAATGAGGTTTCTGTTTAAAAAAATGAGGTCTCTGTTTAAGAAATGAGTTTTCTGTTTAAGAAATGAGGTTTTTGTTTAAAAAAATGAGGTCTCTGTTTAAGAAATGAGTTTTTTGTGGTGTATTTATCACCCCCAAAATCTCTTTATTGCAGTTGGGCTGGGCTAGTGAGACAAAGCATGCGGCTCACAATCACAGTCACGTTGCATGAAAAATGAGATTTCAAGTTCAGAGAAAAAGGTGCAACCTTTCGATGCCTTCGCTCGACGACGAGGAGCATGCGGTCTTCCCCGAGGTCGACGACGAAGAAGATGAAAGAGATGAGGTCGACGGCGGGGAAGGCGATGAAGGCGAAGGCGAAGGCGGGCGAGATCGAGCGCTCATCGGCGCCGCTTCCTCCCTCCGTTCACTCGCCACCAACTTAGGCACCATGGATCCAAACCCCGGAATGATTCCTAACCCTAAAGCTATTGCTATCCATGTTGCGGTCTCCGCAGTCGAGAATGGTTCCGTTCAAGTTCAGCCCGTCTTATCCGAGCGTCGCCATCGAAGACCTCACCACTCCGACCGCCGAGGAACGTCGCCAGCCGGATCGCCAACGCCGATAAAGATTTCTCCTTTAAGACCCCACACGAGCGAGCCACGCCGAGATCGCTCGCCCGGATCCCGGAGCTCGAGCACTCAGCGTTCGCGCGAGATCGGCGATGATGAGATACTCAATGTCCCTACTTAATGAGGTCTCCGTTTAAAAAATATGCTCTCTGTTTAAGAAATGAGTTTTCTGTTTAAGAAATGAGTTCTCTGTTTATATGCTTGTTTGTCTTTGTTTAACTATCGATGTTTTACATTTTAATATATTGCGTTTATATTTAAAAAAAGTGCTTAAATATCGTTGTTTCTATTTAAATATGTACTGAGTGCAACCTTTCGATGCCTTCGCTCGACGACGAGGAGCATGCGGTCTTCCCAGGGTCGACGGCGAAGAAGATGAAAAGAGATGAGGGTCGACGACGGGGAAGGCGATGAAGAGCGAAGGCGAAGGCGGGCGAGATCGAGCGCTACGTCGGGCGCCGCTTCCTCCCTCCGTTCACTGTCACGCGACTTAGGCGCCATAGATCGAAACCCCGGAATGATTCCTAACCCTAACCCCTATTGCTATCCATGTTGCGGTCTCCAGCGATCGAGAATGGTTCCGTTCAAGTTCAACCCGTCTTATCCGACGTCGCCACCGAAGACCTCACCACTCCGACCGCCGAGGAACGTCGCCAACCGGATCGCCAACGCCGATAAAAGATTTCTCCTTTAAGACCCCACACGAGCGAGGCCACCTCGAGATCGCTCGCCCGGATCCGGAGCTCGGCACTCAGCGTTCGCGAGATCGTGACGATGAGATACTCGATGTCCCTACTCAATGAGGGTCTCTGTTTAAAAAAATAAGCTCTCTGTTTAAGAAATGAGTTCTCTGTTTAAGAAATGAGTTCTCTGTTTATATGCTTGTTTGTCTTTGTTTAACTATCGATGTTTCTGTTTAATATATTGCGTTTATGTTTAAAAAAAGTTCTTAAATATCGTTGTTTCTATTTAAATATGTCTGAGTGCAACCTTTCGATGCCTTCGCTCGACGACGAGGAGCATGCGGTCTTCCCCGAGGTCGGCGAGCGAAGAAGATGAAAAGAGATGAGGTCGACGACGGGGAAGACGATGAAGAGCGAAGGCGAAGGCGGCGAGATCGAGCGCTCATCGGCGCCGCTTCCTCCCTCCGCTCGCCATCGCGACTTAGGCACCATAGATCGAAACCCCGGAATGATTCCTAACCCTAACCCTATTGCTATCCATGTTGCGGTCTCCGCGATCGAGAATGGTTCCGTTCGAGTTCGACCCCGTCTTATCCGACGTCGCCATCGAAGACCTCACCACTCCGACCGCCGAGGAACGTCGCCAACCGGATCGCCAACGCCGATAAAGATTTCTCCTTTAAGACCCCTGCGAGCGAGCCGCCGAGATCGCTCGCCCGGATCCGGAGCTCGAGACTCAGCGTTCAGCGAGATCGCTGACGATGAGATACTCAATGTCCCTACTCAATGAGGGTTTCGTTTAAAAAAATGAGGTCTTTGTTTAAAAAATAAGCTCTCTGTTTAAAAAATAAGCACTCTGTTTATATGCTTGTTTGTCTTTGTTTAACTATCGATGTTTCTGTTTAATATATTGCGTTTACGTTTAAAAAAGTGCTTAAATATCGTTGTTTCTATTTAAATATGTACGAGTGGCCAAGATTAATTGGTTTTATATCCAGGATTAATTTATCACGTAAATATTTGTTTTTCTCGTTTAAATATTAATGTTTTTTTGTTTAAAAAAATGAGTTTTATGTTTAAAAAAATTAGGTTTCGTTTAAAAAAATGAGTTTTTCGTTTAAGAAATGAGTTTTTTTGTTTAAGAAATGAGGGTTTACGTTTAAGAAATGAACTCTCGTTTAATAAATGAACTCTGTTTAAGAAATGAGTTCTCTGTTTAAAAAAATGAAAGTCTACGTTTAAGAAATGAGTCATACTAAAAAGGAATGCAAAAAAAGAATGAAAAAAATGTATGCAAAGGTTTAAGAGCGATGATGGAATTTCATAACGCAGGGGTAAAAAGGAGTGAAAACAATAAAGGAAGGGTTATCGAGGGTATGCAAAACTCACAGTACGTTTGGGAAGTTTTGAAATTATCGAGGGGTAAACAGTAATTTTCCCATAAATAAATAAATAAATAAATAAGAAATTAATTAAATACAAATAGAGAGAAATTAAAGAGATAAATCCTAATTTAATTAAAAATTTAAGTTCATTTGATATTTAATTTTTTACAAGGCCGGCCACACGGCAATGTCCGGTCATCTAAAGCCCAATAGGTTTATGCCATGTAGGATCCGTGACGCGACGGTGAGGGGGTATTTTGGTAAAGTTGCCTTGAGATTTAGTGCAAGATTTCAAGAATATCTTGTTCTATCTTTCACGCACGCATGGTTGTGACAAGGGTAATTTTGTAAATTAATAAATAGATTTTAAGTTATTAAAAAAAATATTAATGAAAATCAGGTTCAGGCACAAGCTCTAGTTTTTCATATATTGGATCGCAATCTCGCCTTCAAAGACGACCCTTTTGCTGCGGCCGAGGCGAGGAGCTCCGCCATTGGAGGTTCTCTCGATCCCTCCTCTGATTTATTGCCGATCAGGATTTTGCTTCTTTGTTTGTAGATCCGGATTCAGGTCGCTGTCTCTCTAGATCTGTTTTGATCCAGTTGATCTGCGTTTTAATTTGGGAAATAATTTTTTAGAATAGTCTTTGACTATGTTTTGATTCATATTTTATTAGGTTTTTTCTTATGAATCGGGATGAGTTTGTTGATCGATCTATTCTTTGTTTTTTTCTTATAAAAAAATAATTTTGTTTTGATTTTGCCGATACTTTTAATTGATTATTGATAGATTTATGCGATTTTTTCTGATTTGGATTTGTGGTGATTGAATTTCAGAGATATCTCGTGTGTTCAATGTCAGATGAATTGTTTGAATAATTTTCTCAAAGATCTATGAAAAGAGGCTTTTTTTTTTTTATTGAGGTATTAGGGTTCTTTTTTATCCATTACTTGCGGCATTCTGATCTTTTGATCTAGACAAATAAAAAGGGAAAACAAAAATTGAATTTTTAACTTGTGTGCGACTTTTCAATATATGGGATCACATGCTTGTATTTTAATCTTCAAGAGATCTCTTGTTTGATGTGTAAGTTGGGAACTTGGAGCAGAAAATTGAAAAATGTCCTATTGATGCAGGCTTTGTCAAGTATGGCATCTGCACCAGCGTCGTCAGGATGGCTGAAGGGAAAAGTGAAGGCTGTCCCTTCAGGGGATTGTTTGGTTATCATGGCGCTCTCCAAAGCAGAGATCCCTCCTGAAAAGTCCATCACTTTATCTTCTCTAATTGCTCCTAGACTGGTATAGTTTCAGCCAATTGTTGCTTATCATGTCTTCTTTACCATTGTTAGGTTAAAGTTCGTTGGTAATTGTTATTAGAGCTTGATTACGGAGGAAAATATGCTTCAATGAATGTGATGATAAGGCAGATAACTAAAACCACAAATGTTGCTAGAAATATAGCTGTTTTCCATACATTTCTTGATATTAATCACCGTAGTAGTGCAACCAGTTTTTTTGGGATGAATTCTTTTCTAATGCCAATGTACCTGTCATCCTGGCTAACCTTTTATGGATTTGACTCTTAGTTGCAGACAGATATAAGCTTGTTTTATAGTTGGACAAATTGGATACACTTTGTTTCTCAGAAGATAATTCTAATGGTTTATTACTAACTTTTGTTTTGTTCTTGTGTGTTTCACTTTGCAGGCTCGTAGGGGTATTGCTGATGAACCCTTCGCATGGGAAAGCCGTGAATTTTTAAGGAAGCTTTGCATAGGAAAGGTTGCTATTTTGAAGCATGCCCTCTTCATGTGTTGCAATAATTATGTTATTTTTTGAACTAGATATGTGATTATTGTCCTGTATGATTTATTTTATAGGAGGTTACCTTCAGAGTAGATTACACTGTTCCATCTATTGGCCGAGATTTTGGTTCTGTTTTCCTTGGAGACAAAAATGTTGCAACGCTGGTTGTTTCAGAGGGGTGGGCAAGGGTAAGTGAAGAATGCTCATGCCGTTTACTTTGTTTTTTGGTTCATGGAAATGCGACTGATCTTTGACTTGTGTCATTCCTCAAACATGATCAGGTTAGGGAGCAAGGACAGCAGAAAGGCGAAGTTAGCCCCTTCCTATCTGATTTGCAGCATGCTGAGGAGCAAGCTAAGCAACAAGGTGTAGGCCGCTGGAGCAAGGTTAGTATATTTTTGTTGTATGAGTTCTGTGGAGCCAACTATTTTGCCTGGTTATCCAAGGACCTGATTGTGATCGATGTATGGCCTTACAATGCTTTACAAGCCATACTGTTTCAAGTAGCAATCAGCCATAGAACCTGATGGCTACCTCTTCTATGGTTGCTATAACCATATCAAGTATAATACTACTAATGATGGGAAGAGTGAGAAAAGAAATCAGTGGTCTTGTGACTATTTTTTCTAATGATTTGTTGGGAATGTAGGCAGCTGGTGCTTCTGAGGCTTCCGTAAGAGACCTACCACCATCAGCCATTGGTGATGCCAGCAGTTTTGATGCAAATGGACTCTTGGCTGCAAACAAGGGAAAACCCATGCAAGCCATTGTAGAGCAGGTTCGTGATGGCAGCACTGTCCGTGTATACCTGCTCCCAGAGTTTCAATATGTTCAAGTTTTTGTCGCAGGAATTCAGGTAATACCTCTGGTTTTGTTCTAGCGTTTTTCCTTAGTATTAGCCTTTCCATGAATCCATACCAAGAAAATCTTTTCCTGTGTAATATCAGTCTCCATCTATGGGAAGAAGGGTTGCTGTAGCAGCCATTCCGGATCCTGAATTAATTACTGAGGATGCAAATGGAGAAACTTCCGCTAAGGGCACACCATCACTTACATCAGCACAGCGGCTGTCTGCCTCCACAGCTACATCTACCGAAATTGCTCCTGATGCATTCGGGAGGGAAGCAAAACATTTTACAGAAATTCGTGTCTTGAACAGAGATGTTAGTCCTTCGCATCCTTAAGCATTCCAGTTTTAGCTTTTTCATCATTCTTTTTATCTGTCAGTCACCTCATTCTCTTGTGACCTTTCAGGTCAGGATTGTTCTAGAAGGTGTGGATAAATTCAATAACTTAATTGGCTCTGTATATTATCCTGATGGTGATACAGCAAAGGACCTTGCTGTGGAACTCGTGGAAAATGTATGTTTCTATCTCTGGGATGATATATTATCAGGGCTCTCTGATAAATGAAGTTTGTTTTCATGTGTAAAAAAAGAAAAGTGCTATGTTGGAATAAATTGCATTTTTGAGTCTAGCTTTCCAAGATGCAATAAATATTGCCGACACAGGGAATGTTATTTTTATTTACATCATTTGTGTTGTATTCCATTGTCTTAGTTCCTTTTTTGCATTTGAAATTTTTTAAGTCAGTCCTTATAACTTAACAGCCATAAGAATATGGTTATTTCAACTGAAATGGAGGTCCACTTGTATTGTGTAGGGTTTAGCAAAGTATGTGGAGTGGAGCGCGAATATGCTTGAAGGCAGTGCCAAAAAAAAACTGAAGGATGCTGAACTTCAGGCAAAAAAGAATCGGTTGAGAATGTGGACAAACTTTGTTCCTGCGGTGACAAATTCTAAAGCTATCCATGGGCAAAACTTCACAGGAAAAGTAGGTTCTCTATAGTGAAATTTATGTCTCCGTTGACCATCAGTACTTATACAGCACTTTGCTGTCTCTGGCTATCTGTAGGTGGTGGAGGTTGTGAGTGGAGATTGCGTAATTGTTGTGGATGATGCTACCTCTGCTGAACGACGTGTCAACCTTTCAAGCATCAGGGCCCCTAGATTGGGTCGCCGAGATGAAAATTTAGAAGGCTTAAAGCCTGAGGAGTTGCGCGAACGGGTTTTCGCTAGAGAAGCAAAGGACTTCTTGCGTTCACGTGTTATTGGGCGCCAGGTACAAACTAGATTTTGCAGTTTCCTTTTGCTATGAATTTTGAGGTTGATAGATTTTTGCATGCTACAATTGTTTGTATATTCTCAGGTGAATGTATCAATGGAGTATTCTAGGAAGGTTGGTGGAGTGGATGCACCAAATCCAGTAGCTGCATCTGGTGCAGATGATTCTAGAGTACTAGATTTTGGGTCTGTCTTTGTAACATCTCCAACAAAAGCCGATTCTGCTGAGACACTTCCATCTCCGTCTCCTAGCCAATCAGCTGGAGTAAATGTTGCCGAACTGATGGTTGCTTATGGCTTTGCCACTGTCACTAGACACCGAGATTTCGAGGAAAGGTCAAATCACTATGATGCTCTATTGGCAGCTGAAACACGGGCTATCAATGGGAAGAAGGGGTTACATTCTAAAAAGGATCGGCCGCCTATGCACATAAAAGATCTGACAATGGTACCAATCATCAGTTTACCAACTCTGTTGTTTTTTGAAGCTCTTTTTCTTTCATTTGATGCAATTTTCAATGTATTGTCTCTTCAGGCACCAACAAAACAAGCCAAAGAATTCTTGCCATTCCTGGCACGCAATAGAAGACTTCCTGCTGTTGTCGAACACATCTTTAGTGGCCATCGGTTTAAATTGGTTATTCCTAAGGAAACATGCAGCATTGCCTTCTCATTTTCTGGTGTTAGGTGTCCTGGCCGTGGTGAGCCTTTTTCAGATGAAGCTATTGCTTTCATGAGAAGAAGAATACTTCAGAGAAATGTTGAGGTGCTAAATTTGCCTTTATTCTTTGTATTTTCCCTTATTTTTCTTTTAGTTTATTTGATGTTTACTTTCTACACAGGTGGAAATAGAAACAGTTGATCGGACCGGGACATTCCTGGGCTCCATGTGGGAGTCCAGGACCAACGCAGCTGTGCCTCTCCTAGAAGCAGGACTGGCAAGGCTCCAAAGTTCATTTGGTTCTGACAAGATTGCAGATGCCAACCTCCTTGGTCGAGCTGAAGAATCAGCGAAACGGCAGAAACTGAAAGTAGGTCATAATGAGCATATACTTGCATTTTTTAAGCTTCATAGAAGCTAGCTTTTAACTCTTCAAACTTTATTCATTTTCCAGATATGGGAGAATCAGACTGAAGGGCATGAAGTGGGTAATGGCACAACATCTGAAGGAAAACAAAAGGAAGTACTCAAGGTACTGTCAAACAGCAACTATTGAATTGCCCACTTCATAGTTCAATTGACCATATCTTATTTTCTTCTATATGAATTCAGGTTGTTGTCACTGAAGTCTTGGGTGGTGGTAAATTCTATGTTCAAACTGTAAATGACCAAAAAATAGCTACTATTCAACAGCAGCTTGCTTCACTGAACCTGCAAGAACCTCCAATGATTGGTGCATTCAAACCTGCAAAGGGTGATATTGTTCTTGCACAGTTCAGTCTTGATAATTCGTGGAACAGAGCCTTGGTACTAAAAATACCCTTTTTTTTTAAGACTTCACTTTTTATCATTGATGAGGTTTTACAATCATTCTTAAATTTTCCTGTTCATCCATTCATTTCACTATCAGGTTGAATCTGAGAAATTAAATTCCGATTTCAGTTGAATCTGAGGCATATCTGTTTTGGGCCAAACTTAAAAAGCATTAATGCATGATTCCAAACTCTTATATAATGGTCGTATTGATAGTCATCTGTTTTCTTGAGCTTCTCTTGTGGTATTTGGTTTTCTATGTATTTCTAGATATTTATTAGTGATGATATCGAAGAGTAAGACCACTTCTCTTTAAGAAATCCCGAACTAGGCCAATATAAAATCTTTGTCTGATCTACTTTATGTTTGAACACAGTTGCAGTGATTGGAGTTCATACTTATGCTCATGTTGATTAGGCAACTATAATCATTTATGTGTTTTTGATATGAACAAGATCTTCTGGTTTTGATATTGGAATTTTTATGCTCACGTACAGATTGTTAACACACCACGAGGGGCTGTGGAGTCTCCAAATGATGCATTTGAGGTCTTCTATATTGACTATGGGAACCAGGAGGTGGTTCCATTCAGTCGCTTACGGCCTCTTGATCCCTCTGTCTCTTCAGCACCTGGGTTGGCTCAGCTTTGCAGTCTTGCATACATAAAAGTCCCAGATTTGGATGATGATTTCGGTCTTGAAGCTGCAGAATATTTCAGTGAGTGTACTCTAAACACTTCAAGGGAATTCAGAGCTATGGTTGAGGACAAGGACACTTCTGGAGGAAAGGTGAAAGGACAAGGAACCGGAACGGTTCTGATTGTGACTTTGGTTGATGTTGAAGCTGAATCTAGCATTAATGCTGCCATGCTAAAGGTTCGATCTACTCCTTAACCGTTCATACATACATTATATTGCTGTTTGTCACATCTTTGGAGATTGTTAACATGAGAATGGTTTTCTAATATGCAGGAAGGTTTGGCAAGGCTAGAAAGAAGGAAGAGATGGGATACAAAGGAAAGGCAGTCGGCTCTTGATAATCTCGAAGAGTTCCAAACTAAAGCGAAGAAAGAGAGGCTGAAGATGTGGCAGTACGGGGATGTCCAGTCCGACGATGAAGACTCCGGCCCACCTGCAAGAAAAGCCGGTGGTCGTGCTTGATCAAAGTTTCATTAACAATGGTTGAGTTAAATTCACGTAGGTTCAAGCATGAGGGAGGGAGAACTTTTGAGGATTTAAGTTATCACTAGACTCACCTGAACTTCTTATATATCCTTTTTGTTTTGGTTGTTCTTCTTATTTTTTTCTTCGCTGTTTTTCTGTTAGTTTGAAGAGACATTGGTTTATTTACATCTCCAATAAGTCAATCGCAGTGTGATGATGCCTCTCTACAGGCTCAGTGATTGCCAGCGTACTTGAGATAATTTAGAGAGCATGTAACAAACTGTTGTTTTTTTAAGTTAGATTTTCAGTAATGTAAACTAGAGACAGCTTTTCTGTTACTCATATATGCTTCACTGTCTTCACAATTCTTTCTTTCCTTCTGGGATTTATTAAAACAGATGAGGACCTGATAAACTCTCGTAGATGACCAAAAAGAGCTTTGATTTTGTCAAATTCTTTATAAAATCCCATCAAAATTACTTGTGACCACGATTTAGGTCCTGGTAGGATGTCAACGGGGCGGGGATTTACCGGGGGATACATTCCCCGGCCCCGGCCCCGATTTTCCACCCCTATCTCCGGCCCCGAATCCGAATACGGGGATTTTTTTTTTCCGTCCCCGTCGCCGCGGGGATTTTTCAGTTTTGGGGATTCCCCGACCCCGACTAATAAATTAAATTATTATTATTATTTAATTTAAAATTTATATTATTAACGGGATTTATTTTACCCTTTTTTTGAAAATCCTATGAAAATGGGAATAATTATGCCATTTTCCTAAAAAACACTTAAAACCGGTATAACAATTACCGTTATACCTAAACTCGTAAATAATTAAAAATATGTCTATTTTAGAAATTAAATAAAAAAATTGCATTTAAAATATTTTAATTCCTTAACTTAATCCATTTAAATAAACATAATCCATTAACTTAAATAGATAAAATATATTTAAATAGAATATTAAATAAATTTATTAAATATTAAATAAATTTATTAAATATTAAATATTAAATATGTCTATTTTGTTTAATTTTTATTTAGATATTTCATATTTATAATATATATATATATATAAATTAAATATTTATTATTTCGGGGCCGGGGCGGGGCGGGGAGGGTATTCCCCGACCCCGGCCCCGACCCCGACGGGGAATTTTTTCATGCCCCTGGCCCCGGCCCCGACCCCCGAAAAAATTCCCCGACCCCGGCCCCGACGGGTCGGGGAATCGGGTTCCCCATCGGGGCCGGGGCTCATTGACATCCCTAGGTCCTGGTATGGATTATTTTTTAATTATAATTAAATTTTTATTTTTATAAATTTTCTTGTTCCCACCATTGGAGGCCAGGATGATTCTTGACAGGGTCGGGAATGGGGAATCTTCGTCCTTGAATATATAATTTTAATAATATATATAATATATTTGATGTGTTTAATAAATATAAAAATAATCAGGGATAAAAAATCCCTGAACCCTGGTAATCCCACGGGGATGAGAACAAAATTTTTTTTTTTTTTCGAATCCTTATTCGAAGACAGGGTCAGGGAATACATCCCGTGAATCCTCACATTGGCATCTTAACTATGCAAATTACAGGTCATGATTGGTCAATTTTGAAACTATATGAACACCGTTAAGTTATTTTATTATATTATATATATATATATATATTTTTTTGATGATATAGGCAACATATGCGCACATCTTTTTGGTGTTTTTAATTTTATTTTCTATCTTAAACGTTTTCATAACCAGACTATCAACTTTGTTTCCACTGTACCAACTTTCAAAGTGGAACTTGCCGCTTGCTAGTCAAAGGCATTCCTCATTAATTCATTTAGTTGATATAAGACGGTAGAAAAAAGAAGAAAGAGAAATCAAACTGAATCCTTTGACTGGTAAAAAAAAAAAAACCAACAGGAGAAGTTGGAATTGGTCATGTTTTTCTATTTGATCATTCATGCATGTCCTTTTGTTTACATAAGTCGGCTGTGGAGAACATATGTGAAATAATGGTGCTGTGTGCGCTGCTAATTCTAGATACTCTTTTGTTCTTTTAATTCAAGAGGATTGAGACTTGCATGCGCTTCTTAAATTTAGTCTTGTTCATCACGTGTTTTTGTCTGTTTATGTAGTTTCTTTTTTTTAATTAAAAAATTACAACAAAAATCATGTGGTGTTACACACTTAAAAAAATTGGTATTTTTATTTTTTATTTTTAATTTAAAGAATGTGTTTTATTCGGTTAAAAATAAGGAAAAGTAATTTCGGCAATTCACTTAAATCTCCATTTTGTATTTTTTTCTAAAATATTCCATTAAAAAGTATAAAAATTAATTAGAATTAACTATAAAAAATATTATTCTAAGTTAACTGAATAAAACACATGAATAGGGATTAACATCAAGTGGGTGTAACACTGTTAAGTAAGAATTGATATATCTTTTCATTTTTTTAACTGAATAAAACGCATATTTTAAAAATAAAAAATAAAAGCATTTTTTTTGTAACTTTGTGAAACTGCAATTTTTTTATATTTTTTTTTGAAGAAAAATATAAATTTTAGTTTTTGGATTTGATAAACTCATCTAACAATATTATTATTTTCTATATTTTGATTCTTTATTTGTGATGTTTGTGAGGACATGGAAGAAGTTTTTCACTCTCTCTTGCAAATTTTTTTTTAATAAAATAAATAAATGATAATTTATTGAGAAGAATTCTTGCCAATTCTTTTATAAAATATAAAATATATATATATATATATATATTTGTTTTTAAGAAAAATAAAACACTTAATCTTCAGTTTCACACGGTTTTCATTTTAGTCCAAGTACTCGATCACGTGGTGCTTAAAAGGAGAAGAAACATTTTTTCATTTCACCCGCCTTTTGTTTGACCCAAATTTTATTATTTAAAAAAATTCCTGAAATAACGTTTAGTGAATGATATTAATTTTTTTTCAATAAAATCTAAAAATTAAAATTAAAAAAATTGGATAAATCACCCAAAATATCATTAAAAAGAAACTAACAACCTAATGATAACCATCAGCAATTAGCCACCAGGGAACACCGGTGAAAATAACAATAAACAAACAATAAAAAAAAGGAAAAAACCCCCACAAACTAGACCAAACGAAGAAACAAAATTACAAAGATCACCCATGCAAAACAACAAGAATAGAAAGAGAGCAAAAGAATAGACAAAGGACATCAACAAAACAAAATAGAAGGAATCCAAAAAGAGCCCCAGTCGGGGGTGCAGGAGAGAGCAAAACACCATTTCAATATTAATTATTATTTTTTCAATAAAATTCAAATTCAAACTGATTAACAAAAATATATATAATAACAATATATAATCGTTCACTTGACCGATACTTGCTTAGACATTAGGGTCAAAACCCGCCCTCATGTATTGTTCATGATGCACTGTTTATTAGGTACCCAATACTCTAGACTATTGTCCATTGAGTCTTAGTGTGGGTTTCTGCGAGAAAAATTGCATTCTCTACTCTTCCAAAGTTGTATGGCATGGGGTTTTAATATTTTGGGATTATAGTACATGATATATTATCTCGAGAGCACATGGTAGACCTCTTTGTGTTAACCTGCCCCACATGGGGGGTTATTAAACATCCATAATTGACTCTTTCAATCATAATTCATCCAATCTGAAGCTTAGGGGGCAAGAAGCTCATTAAAAGATAAGATTAAAGTCTTTGAATGCCGATTTTGTTGAAGTCGAGTATATTTCAATCACATCCTATATAAGGAACCCAAAATGCAAGGCCTATAACACCTATATGTTCTCCTTACATTCTAAATAGTGCAAACACAAGCTCTATAACATTTGTGCTCTTATCTTGCACGACCTAAAGTTCAAACTTGCCAAGAAAGACCTTACGCACAAGATCTATACCAATACACCAAATCGCCATTTGCTATTTTTCATATATACTTATATATAATTTTATTAATTTACATAGAATTTATATTATATCATAATAAGATTTGAATTTATCATGTTTATATTTTTTTTCTACTCTCATCTACCCCTCTTATCTTCTCCATTTTTATCTTATATCTGTCATATTCTAATTAATCATCCATATTTATTTATTTGTTGATAATCTTTATTTATTTTCTTTTAAACGTAAGGTGTTAATCCAACACCACTCGAGTAAACCGTTGAAAAGAAAAAAAAAAGCAACAACTAGACTAATCAAATCATTAAGAATAATAGTAAACCATCCCTTATCTTATCTCCACCACTACTACTACTACTACCTTTCTATGCAACGACCACCTTGCAATCAAACTACTACTACCTTTAAAAATATATATATAACAAACCAATTAAACCTATCAATCATCCCACATTTCCAACATGGGATTCAAATTTCTCTCACTCCAATCAGCTATCCCTTTGTGCTTCCACCTCACCGGAGCTCCATGCAAGACCTACAACAACGACGTCGATGACGACGACGACGACCACCACCACCGCCGCCGACGGGGCAAGTCTCGTGTTATTCGTGTTATCGGATCCGACTGTCGGGTTCGGGTCTACGACAAACCCGTCTCGGTAGCGGATCTAATGAGTGAGAACCCGTTCCATTTAGTGTGTAGATCCGATAGCTTCTTTATCGGGCAACGGGTCCCAACCCTTTCTCCGGCGGAACTCCTCAAGCGTGGCCATAGCTACCTCCTTCTCCCTGCCACCTTCTTTCACTCCGACCTCTCCTTCCTCAATCTCGTTTCATCCCTTGCTTGCCCTGTCATCACACCCTTGAGACCATTTGATATCAAGAAAACGGATTCCGGTTCTCTTCAGGTGAGAGTTTCGGATGAGTTCTTGGAGAAGATGGTATTGAAGCAAGAGGATGATGAGAAGAAGAAAAGAGAGGTTTTGAGAGTTTGCAGCACTGTTGAGCTTGAGAAGGATTACAAGCAGCTTGTGAGGTGTAAGTCTAAGCATTGGAAACCCAAGCTTGAAACCATTAAAGAGAGTTCCACTGAGAGTAATTATAAGAGATCAGCAGCTGGCCGTGTTAAAGTTTTCAGTAGGATTAAGAGAAGAAAGAAGAAGAATAAGAGCAAGATATTCAAGCCTGCTGCTTCTGCTGCTGTAACTGCTATAAGTTGTACTAGTACTACTCCAAGTTGATTAATTCTTCATAGAAAGTTCATGTATAATATATTAATGAATAACAATATTTCAGTAGTTTTAATTAGTTGCAGTTTAATTAATTATTGCGCAAGTTTGTAATTTCTTCATTTGTGATCTTTAATCATGTTACACAAAGAGAGAGAAGAAGAAGAAGAAGAAGAAGAAGAAGAAGGAGAAGAATGGAGTTGATAGAAGACGAAATAGTAATCAAAGCATGTCTTTTTCATGGTGCAGAAAGAGAGGGGCTCACGTCACTTCATCCTCCATAGCCTTAAATGGCGGCTAGTCTCTTACAGCCGTCAGATGTCCTGACGGTATCTAACTCCTCACTTATCAACCGTTCGATCACGGAGTAAATCCTAGTCATATCATGATTTTTACTATTTTGGTCAATGCATGATAATATGGTGGAAGTGGATCATGATTGAGGTTGATCAATATGCATGGCTTTTTAGAATCTCTTTCTAGTGGCTACTGAATCAGCCAAAGGACAAGCACACTCATATCAATAAAAAAAATTAATTCATATTAAAATATTAAAGGCTAGATAAAGCTTTATGCGATTTATAAGTTACAAGCAATGTTATTTTAGATTTCCATGAAAACCCTGCCTATCTGTCTCTCTGTTCTCCTGATTCTAATGGATGCTTGCAAGTCATGCATTATTCAATACCTCTGTCACGCCCCAGTTCAACAAACCGGGTCCACTGACAGATCGGCCGCATCCAATGGGACCGGGCTCCACGGGGTGCAAGGCCTCAAATTTGACCTGGTCAGAGTCAACCTAACAAGCAGAACAGAAACAATAATATCGACTACAGATAGAGTCGCAGAAACATGGATAATACAGATACGGACTATGACAGTTCTACAGAGTACACAAGTAGCTTACATGCCAAAATACACAAACATGATACAAGTCTCACTCATACAGAATAAAATAGCATACAAGGTTCACAACCTTAAAGAACAGGTACTGACAAGTCACAACTACAGAAGAAGCCCCAGAATAACCCACTGACCCTAAGTTTGATATTCTCCTGTGGAAGAAAAAAATTACAGAGTACATGAGCCACAAAGGCCCAGTAGGATCGCAGAAAAATAACAGAATAATACAGATATAACAGAATAATTAATAATTCAGACAGAATACAGAAATAATTAGAAAATGCAGAAAACACGCAGAAAAACAGACATGTACATCTCCCTGACAGATAACAGAAATCAACATCATGAGGACGGATTGACTATGAAGTCGGAACAGAACATAATATCAACAGCCAGAGCTGGATATTCGACCGAAGTCGGAACAGACACGCATGTCCGGTAGCACTACTACAGAAAACATGTGAACATGGCTAGGACTTGCTCCTCCTAGCTAGGTGAGCCAGGAATGGAGATGTACTAAAACCGCAGAAATACAGAATACAGATTGAGAAAATACCGAATAAATCACTTGACAAATAAATAACTTAAGTAATTAAATAGATAATAAATACAGAATAATAAATAAGATATGAATAAATATTGCAAAAACAACATTATTTAAATAAATAATTAGTCACACACAAATACAGAATTATACGGTGCGAGAGCCTACCTGGCTCCGAGCTACACTGACGGGTTCACCACGTCCCACGCACTAAGATTCTCTACCGAAATCAAACCCAACAAAAAAAGCTAACTTAGATTTGCAAGACTTGGGCTGGGTTTTAACTTGCAATTACAGCCCGAGCTAACCCAACAATTAAAAGACTTCAAGGTTAGCAAGGAAACAGAACAACCATGCACATCAAAAGAAGCATAAACAAATATTACAACCTTAACTTAAACACCAACCAGTAAAACACAAGCATTAAGGCCAAAATTATCTTCCAGAACATCAATAATTGTTTGATCATAAAAAGAAATTAAAACAATAAAAACTAAACACCAAAAGAAACTCAACATTCTGATGGCATGCTTTCACTCTCAAAATGCCAAACTTAAGCACATTAATATGGATTTAGATCCATAACTAAAGACTAAATTAAATTAAGAGCACTAATAGCATGTTGTATAAATAAATATATATATATAAAATATGTGTAAATACGTGTAAAAAAAATCTAAATAACTAAATTCAGGGAGACATGCTTTGCAGGCTTCTAATTTCCAACGCAACATGATTTTTAAAAGAAAAACTGAAATGCAAGCATACACATGAATACAAGTGAACTAAACTAACAAAAAAAAAAAAAAAAATCAGACATGCTTACAAAATCAAGGGAGATAATTAAAAATCATAACAAAATAGGGTTGCAGGTTCCATCAATCTCCATGTTACAGCATGCACACATAATAATTCAAAATGACAAACACACTCCAAAACATGAAAGACCAACTCAAGTAAAATCTCAGACGTAACATGCTAAAATAATTAAACAAAGCTTAGTCAAGACAAGGATCAAGCTTAACACCAGGCTATAACATATGAACAAACACAAATTCAAGAAGGATTATCTCCCTAATTAAGAGGCTAGGAAAACTTTAGATAGAAAACCAAGATTCAAGAGCCAAATATAACTCACAAGGCAAGGCGCCTACATCTACACTAGCCGAAGAGTTGCCGGAGAAGGTTGCTTTCAGTTGTCAGAGCTTCCAAGAGAATGGTCTAGCTTGATGCAGGAAAAGGAAGAGAAGAATGAAGCTTTGAAGAGATATTTTGGCTCACAATCATTCACCTCCAATCATGCCAACCCAAGCATGATTAACTTTAATCATGCCCAAGAAATCAGGGAATAAAGCCAAGCATGTGGGGAAGCATGTTGGCGGTCAAAAACATTCAACCAACTTGGTCAAAGTTTCTAGTCAAAGCTGGAAAAATTTTACAAACATTACAACCTCATAGTGATACTTTTTCTAGAATTCTATTTGCAGACGTTGTAGCATTGTTTCTTAGGATTAGATTGAATGCTTATTTTTACACCACTTCACACTACATCACTTTTGGGTTTTAGAGGCAGTGAAATAGAGGGGGTTTAAAAAAATCCCCTCTATAATGAAACATGATATTTTTTCCCTATGTTTTTAGAACCGGTTTACTCAAACCCCCTCTACATTAATTTTATTTTAAAAATAATTAAAAAACCTCTCTCACTCACTCTCTCTTTCTCTCTCTCGTGCGCCCTAACTCCCGACAAGCGCGGCTCCTACCACTGCTCTTGCCGTCGCCTTGCCCTAATTATCAACGTTGTCTCTCTCAAGAGAACGAGCCCCGCGCGGCTTCGCAGCCATCAGGCCCATCACCCACTTCTCCACTCGTTGCTCCGCTGAGGAGGTTTCTTCTCTCTTCTCCTTCCCCTTCCCCTTCTTCTTACTCTTCTCTCAATTCGCCATCCATTGATTGTCTTGGGTTATACTTTGATGCAGGTTCTCACTCCTTGGTTTTTCCCTGATCGGCTTCTTCCCTCCCGCTGAGTAAGTTTTCTGATTATTAATTTTAATCAGTTGGTGGTGGTGGTGGTGGTGAGATTGTTGCGCGGAGATATGTTTCTATGAAGGCATTTGGTTCTTTGGAGTCTGGATATGGTGTTGATTGTTGAGTGGAGAGAGAATATATGGAACTTAATTTTATTAATTATTCAAAATATTTTATAAGACACTCTCTTTCTCTCACTCTAATTTTTCTCACACTATACTCACTCTCACTCTTAGCACTCACTCTCACTCTTGCTTTAGCTCAATTAGCTTTCTTGCTTCTTCATTGTATCATTAGCAATGGAGAACATGTATTTATAGGGTGTTAAGTCGGTTAAAGGAAAGTTTCATGATGCTTCTAATATGGCGGTGCAACTGATTGAGTTGGTGTGAGAAGCTTCAAGAAAGGCTGAAGTCGGTGATGGAGGTCTCAAGCTTCTTCTAGAAGCTTCATACTTTATCACTCCCCCTCAGCACCGACTTCTCTTGAATTGATGCTTTCCTGAGTATCCCTAACTGTGCACGTAAATCTTCAAATTTCTTTGTGCTGAGACTTTTAGTGAAGATATCAGCAACTTGCTCTTCTGTGGGCGTCAGCTTCATGTGGATCTCACCTTGCAACACTTTTTCTCTTAGGAAGTGGTAGTGTACCTCAATATGCTTTGTCCTTGCATGAAACATTGGATTTTCTGCTAGACATACTGCTGACCTGTTATCACAATGAAGTATTACCTGTTCAATCGGTTGGTGAAGATCCTTTAGCAACTGCATCAACCACGTGCTTTCTTGTGCTGCCATAGCTGCTGCTCTATACTCGGCTTCGGTGGTGGAGAGAGATACGGTAGCTTGCCTCTTACTGCACCATGACACTGCTCCTGATCCCAAACTGAAGATGTAACCTGTAGTCGATCGCCTCGTGTCACAATCTCCCAAAGATAATCGGCACGCAATACCCGGCTATTTTGGCATCTTTCACCTTTACGATACGTAATACCGTAATCTGTAGTTCCTTTTAAATATCAAGTATCCGCCGAACTCGCTTTCCAAATGTGGCTTCTTTGGATTTTTGCATGTAACGGCTTGCTTCTCCAATCGCATATGCCAAGTCGACTGAGTAAGGGTTAGATAGATAAGACTACCTACCGCTTGTCGATACATCCTTGGATTTTTCCAAGTCTTTCCCTTCTCCTCGCACGTAAGCTTGATGTTGGGCTCCATTGGTGTAGATAGTGGCTTGCACTCCAACATCCCATATGTTTCTAGTAGATCCTTTGCATACTTTTTGTTGACATAGGAACATACCTTCCTTTGTCTTCTCAACTTCGAGCCCCGTAAAATGCTTTTAATTCTCCAAGCTCCTTCATCCGGAACCGGATTGAAAGATTTTTCCTTTGTGCAATCGGATTTCTTCAGCTGAGATCTCCTGTTAAGATGAGGTCGTCAACATACACCAGAGATTATAGCCATCTTGCCTCCTCGTGTGCTCGACTGAATAGGCTCGAATCTGATGTTGTTAACCTCAGAGCCACTTTGTACAAGAAATTCTGCAATTTTTCCCATACCATGCTCTTGGAGCCCCGCTTTTAAGCCATATAATGCTTTCTTGAGCTTGCATACATACTCCGGATGAGCCTTGCTCTCAAATCCTTGTGGTTGATCCATGTAGATGTCTCTATCAAGCTCTCCATGTAGGAAGGCATTCTTCACATCCATCCGCCAAAGCTTCCATCCTTTGCTTGCACTTTAATGCCAATAGTACTGCACTCGTTGTTATCTTTGCTACTGGACTGAATGTCTCATCGTAGTCTATTCCATACTGCTATGCAGAATCCTCGTGCCACAAGTCGAGCTTTGTACCTTCGATTGTTCCATCTCGCTCGAAGTTTTCACCTTATACACCCACTTGCACCCGAGATTGGTTTTACTTCTTCCCGGCCTTGGCACCAACTCCCACGTCTCGATTTTTGCTTGAGAGTCGCTATCTCTTCCTCCATTGCTTTCTTCCATTTTATCACTTTTAATCGCTTCTTGATAGGATGTTGGTTCTTCAACTTCCATGATTAGTGCAAAGATTTGCATACTTAGGATTGGGATGTCTTACCCCTGGATGATCTTCTTAAAGGTGGAGGCATTTCTTCCTGAGAGTCTTCTTCGACTTCTCCATGAACTCCTGTCTTCCATGGACTCTTGGTCTTTGATGATCTTGGACTTATGTCTTCTTCAGTTGTTGTTGGTATCTCTTGAGCTTGAACTTGGTCTTGTAACTGTTCTTCGACTATTGGCTCAGTCTCCTTCATATTTGGTTGAACTGAATTTGTTGAAGGCCACCAAGCTGAAGCTTCATCAAAGACCACATTCCTGGATGTGTAGATGCGTCCAGACGCCGGATCACAGCATCTCCATCCTTTTCTCTCATCATCATAGCCAACAAAGATGCATCGTACCGCCTTCTTGTCGAACTTGGTACGAAGATGATCCGAGTACAAAAACATAACACACACATCCAAAGACTTTAAAAGTGACTTTCATCGTAGGGTTTGATATTCCACAGTCTTTGGAATGGAGAGAGAAAGCCCATCTTCTCTTGTGGAAGCCGGTTGATGATATGAGCTCATTGCTCTCATGCATTCAGTCAAAAATCTCCCTCGCACATTCTTGGCATGTAGCATACTGCATATCTCCTGCTATATGCCGATTCTTCCTTTCAAAGAACACCATTTTTGTCTGTGGAGTGTTGGGGCAGGTCAATTGTCTTCGAATCCTATGCTCCTTCAGATAGACATGAAACTCTTGAGAGAGATACTCTCTTCCATTGTCGAGACTGAAGACACCGTACCTTTTTTTGTTGAGCTCATTCTCCATCTTCTCCTTAAACTCCTTGAACTTGGAGAATGCTTCAGATTTTTCTTTCATGAAGAAAACCCATACATACCTTGTGAAGTCATCGATAAAGGTCACCATGTATTTGGCACCACTGATAGATGCTTGCTTAACTGGTCCAAATACGTCAGAGTGCACCAACTCCAAAGGCTCCTTAGCTCTGAATTTAGATTGTTGGAAGGGAAGTTGATGAGCCTTCACCGAATTGACACCCAGACAAGAAATTGTGTCGAGTCAGTACTTCTATGTCGGACGTGCCTTTGACCATTGACTTCTCCACCATCAACTTTAGCTTGTGATAGCTCACATGCCCCGCCTCTATGCGCTGCAGGTCGGGACGCCCTCGCTCTTCCCGGGTCTTGTCTACATAGGTCGACTGCAGACATCACATAGATAGACTCCGCTTGCGCCTTCCATTCATCGGAGTGCCCGATGCCTGAGATTACGGTATACCTTGACTTCTGTGGCCCAAATACCACATAGTTTCCTTGTCTCGTCGTTGTGGCCAGGATCGACAGGATGTTCTTCTTCATCCCGGGAACATGATAGACGTCCTCGCAGCTTTAATTTGATTTGAATTGAAGCGGGGAGATAAGTGTCTTACCAATGTGGGTGATGGGCAGCTTGGAGTTATTAGTCGCCACAATCACCGCTTCCCTTGTACTTTTCCAGGCCCTCTAATTTCTTGATGTCACCTGTCATGTGGTTGGAGCAGCCAGAGTCAATGATCCAGTCATTCTCATAATTGATCTTCTTCTGCTTTTGTTATCATTGCCAAAGCTACCACCTCTTTCTCTTCTTGCTCCTCCACTTTGGTGGTGACAATAGCAAAATCGTCGCTTCAACATCCCACTCTTCTTCACTATCATACCGTACTTGATGTTTGGTATCTTGGAAGCTTCTTGATGTTGCTGCATTTCCTTGGCCTTTCTTCTTATGCCAACAGTCTCGTGCATAGTGCCCCTTCTTTCCACAGTTGTAGCAACGGTCATCTCGACTGTCACCTCCTTTGGACGGACGGCTGCTGGTACTCCTTTGACTGCGAGCTCCCCCTGAAAAGTCAGTCTTTTCCTTTGGCCTCCTTTGCTGGCTTGTTTTGTCTTCAGTTGTAGGTCTCTGCTTTGGGTTGAATCGACCTTTCCTCCTACCACTGAAGAGTGCCTCCTCCTCTTGCTTCAAGGAAACACCAGCCATCTGCTTAGCTAATGCTTCTTGATTAGCGAGCATATTCTCCAGCTCCAACAATGTTGGTTGTGTTGGCCAGCCTCGAATAGCAGTCATAAACCCACTGTATTCAGGTTTAAGGCCATTGATAATTATCCTCCTCATTCGCTGCTCAGTCGATCTTCTCTTGAGGCGACCGTGCAATCTCACTGCATAATGATTTTACCTTGGTGAAGATCTTGATCGATTGTCATACTTCCTTGCGAGATTGTCATCAGCTCACTTTCAAGTAGTTGGAGACGAGCATCATTCTTCTTGGAGAATAGTGTGGCGAGAGTGTCCCATGCAACTTTTGGTGTAGCAACATCTCTGATATACTCCAACAACTCATCTTCCACAGCTGTTCTCAAAACAAACATCGCCTTACCTGCCTTGATGCGCCACTTTCGGAGCTTCATCTTTTGACTTCTCTCGCGCCTGAGCCTCTTCTCCTTTGATTTAGAATCACTGCAGACATCCGCCACTTCTTCAAAAGTGACATCCGGGTGGAGTCGCTTTTCCGACCCACCTACGACCTCCCATAGGTCCTGTCCTTGTAGATAGGACTCTATGCAGGCCTTCCAATTTATATAATTATTATTGTTTAATTTCTTTAAACCACCGATCGTACTGTGAACTCCATTGCTATGTCGGGTCACTCCGACTTCCGAAAGAAGCCTCCTCAGTAGAATACGGGGTACCTCACTTACTCGACTGGCGAACTTCTTGCAACACTGGTGAACTCCTTATGCTCGGGCACTCGTCGATGATCTGGCAGAATCTTCCTTGTAACCTGGCTCTGATACCAGAATTGTTGAGTGGAGAGAGAATATATGGAACTTAATTTTATTAATTATTCAAAATATTTTATAAGACACTCTCTTTCTCTCACTCTAATTTTTCTCACACTATACTCACTCTCACTCTTAGCACTCACTCTCACTCTTGCTTTAGCTCAATTAGCTTTCTTGCTTCTTCATTGTATCATTAGCAATGGAGAACATGTATTTATAGGGTGTTAAGTCGGTTAAAGGAAAGTTTCATGATGCTTCTAATATGGCGGTGCAACTGATTGAGTTGGTGTGAGAAGCTTCAAGAAAGGCTGAAGTCGGTGATGGAGGTCTCAAGCTTCTTCTAGAAGCTTCATACTTTATCATTGATGATGCATTTATGCTGGCTCAGGTGGGTTTTTGCTTCGATTTTGTTCTTTTTGTATGGAAAATGGTGGTAATTGTGATTTGATTTGGTGCAGGAGGTGAAGACGAGGATGTTCGATTTGTTGGTTGAGATTAGCCTGACATAGGTGTTTCTGATTTATGAGAAATAGTGAGGCAAGTTTGATTTCTGATTTATGTTAACATTTTGAAGTGGTCAATTATCTTCAAAAGTTCTTATAAGATCTCCAAATTTGCAGGTCTCTCACATAGACAACACAGACCGGAAGAGATCAACTTGAAGCTTAATTCCTGTTTCATCACTGACATTAGCTAACATTCACCTCCAGGTTAGTTCCTTCCTCTATTTCAGACAATCTGCTATATAGCCCAAATATGAAACTTGGATCAGCAATATTCCTGTCAGAACCTGTCATTTATATTCTGTGATTATATGGTGTATATATTTTCCTAATGGGTCCTGGGAACAAAGGCCTTCTTTTCTTATTTGAAAATTTTGTGTGAGTTTGCACAAGCCATTTTCAAATGAGTGGTTGTACTTGGAAGCAATTAATTATAGTTGCTTTTGAGAGAACTTAGGCAGATTAGATTTTTTATTTTTCTTTTATTTTTACTGAGAAAGTTTGAGTTATAAGTGTCTTACTTAACTGGTTGATGTGCCTTGATGCATCTGATGGAAGGCTATGAACCTTGTCCTTGTTTTGGATTTTGTTCATATATTTTTCTATACAAATTTTTTGTTCAGTGATTTTTTTTTTTCTTTTGCTAGTAATTTTATTCTTGAGTGGTTTTCAGCCTCTCAACCAACATATTTTTCCTATTGCCCAATGTTCTTCTCTTCTTTATTTATAGGATGTTGATTGTTAGGGAGCCTTTTTTCTAGGCTTTCACATGATTGTGAAACTCATACTTCAGACTAGCAGCTATAAGGATTCTCCAGGATTCCGTATTTTTTATTTATAGGAGATAATTATTTGAGTTTGATATTATGAACTTTATTTTAATTGAGTTTGTATTTTTTAATGAAGAATTTAGAAAGAAATTGGTAAGTGAGTGATCTATTTATAAGAAAGATTATTTTCTTATTTTTTTGAAAATCTGGTTTAATAACTAAATTAACACAGCATTGAACCATCCAAAAGTTCTAGTTAAAGCACTAAAGCACTTGTGTAATAATACTTTAAAAGAGCTTATAATTATAATTGTAAACCTGACATTTGGTTTGTGTCTGGTGGAATTTTGAACTGTGGAATTTAGCCATTTCAAGTTAGTTTATAAGATAAACTCAATGTTTGGGAGGGCAGCTTTGTTTTTTTATTTATTACTATTATTATTGAGAGATGAAAAAGTCTATATTTTTATTCTCTTGCTAATAAAGATAATATTTCAAAAGTTAGTTTTTTTCTTCAAAATGGTGATAGTCATCGTGGTAATGATAATAATAATAATTAATAATACCAATGTTGTTTATATTATTTATATTCATGAATCTGATTCATGAATGGCTTATTTTAAACTCTTCAATATGTCTGTCTTGATATGTATTTTGAAGATTTGATTTAATGAAATTACATTGGAAAAGCACCATCATCTTTTGGCTATTCACTGCATGTTAGCTATAATGTAGTATGTGGCTGCACAATTGTTCTATTGTTGTCTAATTTTTTTTGTTTGAAAACCATTTTAGGACAACGTTTTTCTGTTTACTGTGTTTTCTGAAAATTAATTTTTTTGTCAACCTAGTTCCACTGGGAAAGTTTTATAACTGAATAACTAAAAGATAATTCACTGTTACAGTAAATTTACTAGTATAGGTGATATTGTAATGTGATGGTTGGAAAAGCATAAGGTTGCTGCTAATAGGACTGTTACATCTTTGCTCTATGAATTGGGTAAATCCTATAACTTCACGTTATAAATGTATGACAGTTGAAATTATTAGAGAAAGATCATAAGAATGGTAACAAAGAGGAAACTAGTAGAAATTCTGTAGAGAATGATTTGAGGATTGATGAGGTTGTGAAGAAAATTAAGGAGGTGAAGAGGCAGAACATGATCACTCATTGTCTTCTTTCAGTGTTGATCATAGCAACTGTTTTCTGGCAATTATCTGAGGTCTCAATATTGCTTGCAGTGAAGGAGAAGTTAAGTAATCCAATCAGGTATCACTGGCCACACAATTTATATTTTATTTGGTTAGGTATGTAAATCGTCCTATTGCATGTAAATGAATTAATACTAAGGTTAGCGAAAGAGTCTTAGAAAGCCTCGTCTGGGAATTTTTGAGGTCATTAAAAAAAATCAGACCTGCAAGAGATTTTGTTGAAAGTACTGTGCCTTTCCTACTGTTAGGTGTGATCCCTAAGAAACAACTCAAGTGTCCTCTCCCAATTTGCTTTACTATTGTTAAGCATTTGGTGTTGTTTCAGATAATAGGAGGATCCTTTTCCGTTGTTCCAAAAGTACATTAATACCTTATTAGCTTATAAAAATTTTAATGTTCATAATATAATAATTTGATAAAATCTTTTGAACATTGACACGCAAGTTTTGGACATGTATAAGAATAAAATGAAGGTGACTTATGGTAAGAAGAACCTGAATAATCTAACTTTGAATGAACAACAATGATCAGGGCAATTCATTGAAAACCCCGGAGACTCCATCAGCAAATCTAATTGGCCATTATAACATCTTTGAGGTTGAGGATTCAAGATCATTATCTTATGATCAGCATATCCAGAATGTTTCTTGGTTCTTAATATGAAAACTAATTAAACAAGAATTATGTAAATGCTAGTGAAAGAAGTATGCTGAGAAGATGCCCAATTGCCCATGACCTAGTTTCTTATAGGATGGTGTAAGCTTGTAATCATAGTGTAACACATGAGTCTCTTTCTCATTTCATCAGGTAAAGCATGAACATGAGACACATAGTTGAACAAAACCTAAAATCAGAAAACTATTAAATTGAACCAAAAAGGATGAAATATATTCAAGGTGAATACCCCAATCATCATAAGAATCAGTTACTCAAGATTGAAGAATACAACCAAGACATACTTAGAGGAAGAGGATAATCACAGAACAGTTTTCTGTTGGAATGTCCATAAACAAGAGAGAAAACAAGAAACCCAAGAATAGCGGAACTCTAAAATTATTAAGTCATGTCATTAATTAAATATATGGCTAACATACAAAATTATTTGTCATATTAATCTTCGACCTGTTTATTGTGCCTTCACCCAATAGACATTGGTAGAAAAAGGCTCGACTATTTATGTATATGCCTAATTTTGTTTTCAATTGGAAAATGATTTACTAAACTATACAGTGACCTGTGCAGGTGCAAATGTTGCTATTGGGATAAATACTCTTAACCTTGGAGGCATTTTCTTCTTGCATTTTATGTTTTGCTGCTGAACAGTAATGCTCAATCTGTGTGCTCATGTGGACTTGCTATGCTATTTTGAATCAGGTTATGTCGAACCCGTATAAACTTGCTCTCACATGCTTGTGTTGAATTAAAATAAATGAAAAGCAAATTTTATTTGTTAGGTTTTCCCTTTGAAGTCATTGAATAAAGTCATTGAATTTATGGCCTTTAGCATTTCACTTCAACATGCTACACTTGTCTCTTTCTTAGGAATTGGTTAATAATAATAATAGTAAATAGACATGTTGTTTCATTAGTTGTATTAAGTTTTCTATTGTTATGTTTTCTGTAAATCACTACAACGATGAATGCTGTACGCAGCACTAAGCCAGCCACTTAAGATATCTATCCTTTTATATTGATGGATTGACTCAATGTTGTTATAAACATGAGCAAGATCACTAATTGTATATGATGAAAGGAGACAACAGGTTCCTTGTCCTGTTTATTTGAACAGCTAAAACCTGTTTTGTCTCATTTTTTTCTTATTATATCATATCTTATGTGATTAAATCTGATTTTCTTTTCCTTTTTTGTGGGTGGTGTGTGTGTTGAACTTTGAGCCTTTGTGGTAATCTTGGTGCATTATGGTATTTGGAGTAATCAATAAATTATCTTTGCTTTCATCATAAGTTTGCATTTTTTTTTCCAATCAGATGTTGACAGTAATAGTAGTTTAGCCATTCTGTGATATTTTATTAACATCACATTTCATATTGGATCAATTTTCAAACTAGAAGTTACACTGAAGTTGATTAATTTAACAGTATTAGGTAGCTGTTTGTGTGTTTCAAACTCGTGAAACTTCCGAATTAGACCTAATCATTTGCCCATTCTGGAATCATCTCACCATTCTTAGGAAATTTATTTTTGAGTATTTGTGATGATGAGCATTTCCTAATCAATAAAGGAAAACACTTTTAAAGTTCAACATCAAAATGCATGTTAACTATACTATGATGTTAAAGGTTTTATAATTATTTCTACTTTTTGCACCATATATTTCTTGTCACCTAACGGATTATTTTTTTCACATTTTTTTTTCACCCAGTGTCATGGTCATGTGATATGCTCTAAATGATGTGTCAATCTTTATGGCAAATGTCCATCATGTTCTCAAATCAATGGTCTTATTTGCTGTTTGACATTAGAAAGAATTATTGAATCAATGGAAATAAGTTGCTTAAATGCTGGATGTGATGCAACTGTGACCTACTTAGACAGAGCATCCCACCAGAAGTCATGCATTTATGCACAATGCTTTTGCCCTCTTTGTTCATTTAAAGGTTGCATGACAAGTCTTTATCAGCATGTTGCAAACAACCATAAAAAACTGCAGTTCAATTATTCAGCTATGAATCCTGCTTTGATGTACGTGTTACTGATCAAGAATTTGACATTCTTATCTCTCCTGATAATCATCTGTTCCTCCTAATTAATAGATATTTAGCTGAAGGGATTGCACTCCCAGTTATTGGCATTTGTCCTGCAGCTGAAGATTATGAGTTTACATATAAACTTTCAGTTTACAACCATCCAAGTTATATTGAGTTGACATCATCTGGATCAATGACTTGTGAATGGAAGGGTGTTTATCCCAAAACTTTTCTCTTTGTTCCTGATGATGCATTTCCTTATCACAAGTTACAAGTATGTGCGACCATAAAGAAAAAGAATAGGAGGCTATGATCTGTTGATGTTGGCTTAGGCTTCAGCTGAAATGTAGTCTCTGTTTTTTATTTCTGTTTTTATAATGGCAAGGCTGGTGTCCTGTTTTGTTCTTATATATTGCAACTCCATGTTACTTATCTCTCTTGCATGAATACTCCTAGTTAATCACGCATTCATGGTCTCTAACTTGCTTCATTTATATGTTTTTGCAGATTTTAGAGAATTCATAGTTAAGATCAAGTGGGTTGAAGATGAAGAGGATATGAAGTTTTTTACTTTGTGTAATTAACCCAAAATATATTTTGTAATGAAAGTACATGAATAGTGTAAACTCTTTACGTTTTGTTATTAATCAAAATATATTGCACTTTAGCTCATAACTTGTCAATAAAAGTTGATGAAATTGAATTTAGGATATGTTTGAATGTATTGAAAGATTTATGTTTTTGATTTACAGGTTAAACAAATTTATTTATTATTAGTAGGAAAATAAATTAAAATTTAATTAAATTCAATTAATAAATAAATTTAGAGGTGGTTATAACCACCTCTAAAAATATGAACATGTAAGAAATTATTAGCTATAGAGGCGGTTATAACCGCCTCTAAAACTATTGAGGCTTAATAGCTATGGAGGCGGTTATAACCACCTCTACCACTTATAATTTGTATAGATTATAACCACCTGTAAAACTATTAGAAGGCAATCAAAACTTAGTAGCTATAGAGGCGGTTATAACCACCTCTAAAACTATTAAAAGATAATGAAACTTAGTAGCTATAGAGGCGGTTATAACCGCCTCTACTCTTGTTATTAAAAACCGCTTCAGTAGATGAAACTTATCCCAACGGTTGATACAAACCAGCTCTAAAATGTAGAGTAGAGCGATCTGAAGCGGTTTAGAGGCGGGTAAAAACCAACACTATATCTATAGAGGCGGGTATAACCGCCTCTATAGGGCTTTAAAACCGCCTCAAAAACACTTTTTTTGTGTAGTGTCACTGACATACACATCTGCTTTACATTTGCATTAGCCACCACAAATGCAGCTTCTTGTCATCACTGTTGTACTTGCTCTGCTACTTATGTTAGCATACTGCAACTTGACACTATAATTCCTTTTATTTATATCATTCGTTCAATCTATATATATATATATATATATGCAGAAAGAGATGTTTTATGAAGGAAGAAGAAGTTTTTTATTTCTACACTACATCAAACATTACACCTTGATCATATTTAAAGAGTGACAAATGTTACAATTTCCAAGAAAAAACATAGATCCATGGATTACGGATCTTATCTTTGACTTCTTTCATTGGGTGTTGCTATTTTGATATTCTCAACACTCCCCCTCAAGTTGGTGCATAGATATCCTGCATGCCCAGCTTGTCTAAGAATTTTGTAAATACACGACTAGAGACAGCTTTTGTTAAGATATCTGCCAGTTGATCGTCTGACCGAATGTTAGGCATTTCAACATTTTTGTCGTGAAGCTTCTGCTTGATGCATGAAGAACCTACCTACCTCAACATGTTTTGTTCGATCATGTTGAACAGGGTTATGAGCAATATCTCTGTTTATATATAAATAATATAACGCATGTCCTAATAAAATTCGATGTCCTAATGGAAACCAAATTCCAATTTAAATTCTAATATATCCTAATCGTAGATATATTTAAAATTAAAATTTAAATGTCCTAATCTTAATCTTAATTGATTATTTGATTGTCTTGGACTAGGATGCAAATTCCGAGGCATAAATACAAAATGAAAAAAATTACAAAATTGCCCTTGAGAACATATCTCGAGGCAAAAATGAAAAAATTACAAAATTACCCTTGAGAACATATCTCGAGGCAATCTCAAATCTTAGGATAGCCAAAACACACATCTCGAGGCAATCCTAAATTTTATGAGGCATGAGAACGGATCTCGAGGTGATTTGAGAAAATGCAAATTCCTAAGCGCCCAAACACATATCTCGAGGCAGATTAGATTTTTATTTAATAAAATAAAATAAATAAATTAATAATAAATAAATTAAGTTAATAAAAAAATATATATTAAAAAAAAATAATTTTTTAAAAAAATATATTAAAATTAATTAAAATTTAATTGAATCTTATCATTTTCGTCTAATTTAGTTAGGAGGTTATGATACGGGGTAGGATGGCGCGAATTAAAAAAAGAAAAATTTGAAATTTGAAATTAAGAATATATATATCTATAAACATATAAAAAAATTATATATATAAATAAACATATGACGAAAAAAATATAATAATAATGATAAATTAAATCCTATCTATTCAGTTATTGGCGAAAAAAAGGACCAACTAAAAAAAAATGAATAAAAAAAAAAATTGAATTTTGAAATAAAAAAAAATGTAAATATAAAAAAAAGAGATAATACTATAAAAATAAAAAAAGGAAAAAAAGATAATAATAATAAAAAATATAAATAAATAATAAATAAAAATAAATAAAAAAATAATAAAATAAAATAAAAAATAAAATAAAATAAAATAAATAATAATAATTAATTAATTAATTAAAATAAATTAAATTAAAAAAATTAATTAAAAAATATAAAATATAAAAAATATTATTAAATTTAAATTTAAATTTAAATCTGATCTGCTCGTTGTGATCTTGCGTGGAGATTTAAGAGATTATGATAAGGATGAGAGGGTTTTAAAAGGAAGAAGAAGGAGGGGAGAGTTTTAAAAAAAAATTTAGCGAGAAAAAAATTATAGAGGGAGAAGGATTAAAAAAAGGTTCTCTTCTCTTTCTTGCTTATTCGTATAATATATATATATATAAAAGGAGATCGCCCGCCGGTCTGTTGCCGCTGTTGCCTGCCAAAGGAGTCGCCGTCATGGTTGAATGGCTGAAATAATGCCGCCAACCATGACTGAAGCTTCCCGTTATCATTGCTGCTGTCGCCGCTCATCGCCATTACTTGTTCGCCGCTGCTCGCCGTCACAGCCTGTCTAGGAGGTTGCCGTTGTGGTTGAGGGGCTGAAATAATGCCGCCAACCATGACTAAAGCTTCATGTTACTATTGCCCGCTGTTGCCGTTCATCACTATTGCTGCTGCTCATCGGTGTTGCTCATCGCTGCTGTTGCCATCACTGCCGGCCATTATCGCCGTCACCATAATCTCCACCAACTGAAAAAAGAAGGAGAGGACATAGAGGAAAAAAAACTAAAAGCCTCAGAGAAGAAGACGATGGACAAGGGGGGTGGCGGCCAAAAAACAAAGTAGAGAAGATTTGAAAAAGAATAAAAAAAATGATGATAAGAAGAATATAAAAACATGCATGCATGTAGATGCATGTATTCTCACTCCTCTCTCTTTCTCTCACTCTCTCTCTCTACTTTTCGCTATCAAAAAGCCCTCGAATTCAAAGCTTGAATTCGCCATGGCGTCTGCTCGATGAGGCCGGAACCAGTCTGGATCGGATTACTCGTGCTATAGTTGTTATAACCCAGCCGGTTACTGTAGCAACTTTATAAAGCCAACACTGTAGCACGGTTACTGTAGCAGCCCGAAAATACTTTTCTTCCCTTCTAAAAATTTCAGCCCCTCTCTTCCATTTCCCATTCATGCTTGTTGGAAACCCTAGCCATGTCCTTCTCCTCTTCTTGCTTTTAATGGTTAAAGATAGGTAAGTAATTCTTGTTTCCATTAAGTTTCATTTTGTGTTCTTGTTGATAACCTTAGTATAAACTTAGGGTTTGTGTTCTTTTTGTTTTCTCTCTTATTTTCCCTAGATTAATGGAAGTAGAGAGGATGAGAAGAGAAGATGGCAAGGTGAGTGGGCTAACCGAATCATTCTTGATTTATTTTGGTTCTTGTAAATTATTTACATGTTTGGGTGTTGTTTTGGCATGATGTTGATTGGAAACTTGGCATTTGTTTGCTACAATATCATACTTGTTGTTAATTGGGTCCATGACAATGTAAGGCCTTGGGAGTTATATTTATGGTGAATTACGCAAGTGTAGATTAGTGTGTAAAGAAATCATATTTTGAGTTATGCTAGAGTCCATGGAATGGAATTTGGGTGATGCACATAAGGTGTTTGACTAATTGCCTCCTAGTGTTGAATACAAATATTTGGGGACATAATTGTGAGAATTGTGTGATTTAATTTTGTAATGGCTTCAATGGTATTGATGGACTTAGTTGTTAGTTTGTATGAGCACTCCTTCATATGAAGGAATAATAAATGTGGATCCCTTGTTTGTTACTAAAGATGAGTTGAAATTCTTAAATGCATTTGATTGATCTCATGTGTGGGTGATAATATGTATATCTTGTGGAATTTGGTTAGGAATCAAGAGGTAAGGAATGTGTTTTTTTATACATATCATGGTTTGTGTTAAAAATACTAGAATGTAAGAATTATGAGAAGATGGACATTTTTACATTATAGATTATAAGTATATGTATGTTGGCAAGGGAAATTTGTTTATGTGAGGGAGTTATGTTTATGTAATTATTTTGCTTGGGAATGGAAGAGATTGGAAATGCTTTGATGATATGTCGGGATGATACTGAAGGAGTTAGAGAAAGGGGGAGATGTATGCTCATAATAGAATGTAAGATTTTGATAAAAAAACTTATGTGATGAGAACTAAAAGCATGAATGTTCAAGAATGAAAATAATAATGTGAGTTGCTTTTTAATCTAGAGGAATGGGGTGGTATGAAGCTAGGATTGATGACATTTTTAGGGTGAGATGACATGACAATTATGGCGGTAAAGAATTGAAAAAGTTGGTGAGTTGCTTGGGTGTTATTGCATCTTGGATATTAGAGGTGACCTTGACCTAATGTTAATTCAAAATTGGGGTAATTGCTTTTATATAGCTTATGTTGGTTGATGTTCAAGGGTTGTTTTAATATTGGAAGGGAAAACTAGGTTTATGCCTTTGAAATGATAACTTGCTTTAGATGAACAATTATGATAAGATACATTATTGATAAAAATCGAAATGATGGGGAAAACCAAAGGGTGCGGATTGGATTTATAGATTAGAAGTTTTGATTTATTAAAGACTTGTGCAAGATGATGTACTACGAGGGAATCTTAAGGTTTAGCTTGATTTTTTCTCACTTCTGGGGACAAAACTTTGGGAAGCATTTGACAAGGAAAATGTTCAGTATGGTCCCGAGTTTCATTCGGCAAAATATCTTTGCAATTGTTAGTATGATCTTGGAGTTATGTGTTGTGAAATGGAGCAGGTTAGAAGTGATATTATGGCGAGACCTTAAGAGTGTAATTCCAGGGGTGATTGGTTTTTATTTGATGATTTATTCATTTGGTAAATTTTTGTGCATAATTTTTTTGTTTCTTGAGTTATTTTTCCCTAATGTGGGATTACGAAGTTACGTATTTTACATTACGTGTGAGTGTCACGGGAAATTCATGAATACTACGTATTTTTGACTATGATGTTTTTGTGTGGCTGATTTATTATATCATTTTGCTTACTTTTATATAACCTACTCTCTTTATTTAGTTATTTGCCCCGGATTGAAAACTTGGAATTTATTAGTATTTCTGCGTTTATTTGAACTTCTGAATTTGCAATTTCTGAACTCGAACTCTGTGTTTTTGGTGTATAATTATTTATTTGTTTATTTTGTTTTTGCATTAATTATTCGGTATTTCCTTTGTCTGTGTTTTGTATCTCTGCGGTTTTAGTACATCTCCATTTCTGGCTCGCCCAACTAGGAGGAGTAAGTCCTAGCCATGTGCACATGTTTTTTGTAGTAGCGCTACCCCATTGCTGATCGAAGATCCCGACTACGGTGTTGATATTACTGCATTACGCTCATTCGAGCTTCACGATCGAAGATCCGACCTCGTGTTGTTGATTTCGTTATTAGTCGGGGAGATGTACATATACATTTTGCGTATTTTTCGGCATTTACGAGTATCTACGTGATTACGAGCATTCTCCGTATTTCCGTTCAGCTATTATTACGCTAATTTGCCATTACGTATGGAAAGTATTATGTTTGGGATTGTTTTCGATAACCAATTTCAGTATCTACTTTGGTATTTTGAGTTTTCTCATGTTTTTGCTCCCACTCATCGAGTAACCGAGGTTACTCGACCTCTCTTCTTCTATCTTTTCGGTGCCTCGACTCTTAGGTTGTGCTTAAGACCTTGTTGATCAGCCAGTGCTAGGATGGATCCATTAGGGTTATCGTTTTCTTGTAAATTTTTTTATAACCTGTATTTATACCTTGGATTCTCATATCTGTTAGTCTGTGTTGTATTTCTGTACCATTTTATATTATTTCCTGTTCTTCTTGTTAGGGTTGACTCTGACCAGGTCAAATCTGAGGCCTTGCACCCGTGAGGGCCCGGCCCAGATTGGATCGTGACCGATCTGTCGAGGAGCCCGGCTTTGAGGGTGGGCGTGATAATAGTATAGTCGATAAGTAGACCACATGAGCTGTTTGATTGGAACTACGGGCATTTGCCACCATATTCTTGATGCACTGTGTTATATTAATATGGGCGACTCGGGCATGAGAACTTTGAGAAGAAAACCATGTCGGATCGTCGATCAAAGCTTATCGTTATTCTCTCCTTCTCTCTCGTTGTTTACATGCGGGACTGCATCGTTCAGTAAAATGAGATATTCTCTCGAGCTCGAATGGGTGTAGGTCTAGAACGATGATTACCAAAGTGTTTCCTGGCGATGGATGCCCAATACTTGAAGGCTAGACTGCAAAAGAAATGAGCGGAGAAGTATGCCTTCGTTACCCCATGTGATGCATGTAAGAGATGTTCGAACTCCCTGTTTGGAGGAGACATACAGGGTCGGATATCATCCGGGATTAGTGGCCGCAGAGGTCGTATCATCACTTGCAAATTCTCTGAAGATTCATGTGAGGATCCAATCCTCGGAAATGGCGCTGCTTACGTTGTCATCAATAGAATGCTCGAGAGGAAGCAATGGAGGTAACAAAGTAAATTTCTACAAGAAGTTTTAATCGGAGTTCGATTAGACATATGCATAGGCGTTCTCTGATGCGTGCTTCGTCTCCAAAAGAACTTCACCTTTTTCTCTATCTTGCATGATACCATACATGCGGGATCCTAAGTTTGCAACTTTCATACTCTACAGAATACTATAATTTCCCCCTCATCTATTGTTGCGAATATTGTCAGGAGTGTGATATGATGTTTTTTTTTTTGGTGAGTTTTCTTGCTTGATAAAGAAGTTGGTGATGGTTCTAAAAAAGGGCATGAATGCAAATTCACGATGAAAAAAAAAAAGTATAATAAATAAAATATAAATATTGCATGGGAAGTACGTAATGGCTACTCTTTTTAAGTAGAACCTGCAAAACTCAATAAGTGGGGGATCATTAATTTGTTTGTCATAAATTCAATGGTGAATGGCCCACCATGAGAGAGACACTTGCAAAATATATATATATATATATATAAAGTAAAAAAATAATGAAAAATGCACCTGGAACGAATAACATACATAAAAATAATAAAAACAAAAAAAAAATATAAAAAAAATGAGAAATATGCATAGAACCATCATTTAAAAAAAAAGAAAAAAAGAAAAGGAAATGAGAAGCATATATGCATTAACAATAAAAAAAAATTCAAAAGAATGGGTAATATGCAATAGCATGCATGGTTGTTTTGTATAAAAAAAAAACCGTACATGATCAGAACATCTCATGAGTTCAAGCAAGAGGCTTAATTGAATGGTTAACAACGGTGGTGAGTTTGGCTTCATTGTCCTTGAGGCAATATTTAATATATACATATATATGAAATGTTTCTAAACCTGAGTAAGGATTCCAATGATTAGTTCGAAATGCTTAATGAAAAGAGTGGTGGTGATGCTGATAAAACAAGAAAAAGATGGTGACTACAATGATACGAACTACGAAGAAGATTATGGGATGTGCAACAATATAAAAAAAAGAGGCTTTGGACATATATCAAATATCGATGACATGCTGTTATCCTTTTTGGTATTAGGGCGTTGCCTCATACCAACATCTGACATTCATTTTAGAGCGACGACAAAATTACTCGATCCGAAGAAATAACAAGAAAGTTCAATTCAAGGGAATGGCAAATATTTTAGAAAATATATGGAAGATAAAAATGATATATATATATATATATATATATCAAGGCAGCAATGAGATATATATTGCAACGCGATGATAAGACACATGCAATGGTGACTTATTCATGTCAAGACGGCAACAAAAATTGTTATGTGATATATTTATTTTAAGATGGCTATCAGGCAGGCAATGCAGTGATAAGGCACAGGCGGCGGCAGTGATAAAAAATATAAATAAATATATATATATATATATATAAGTGATGTAATAAATAGGTTTATATAATAAATTCGCAAATCTTTTCGCTTTTACTTGTATTTTTGCCCTTAATCGGAGGTTCCCAAGATACTATCTGGGGTAATTAATAATAGAGGCTTGCCCCTATTAGGAATGAAAGAACCCACACAAAACAAATATGATATTTGTGCTTCGATGTATCATCTGGTGTCTTCTTCATGATGCCAGACGCGTATTTTCGATCCCACAATCTCGTGCAGCTTTGTTATCACAATACAATTTTATTGGTTGTTGTGGTGGATAGCCCAAATCTCTTAATATAAAGCTTGCCCATAATCCTTCACATCCAAGAGCCATGCCTCGATATTCTGCTTCAACACTTGAACGGACGACAACATGTTGCTTCTTGCTTGTCCATGTGATAAGATTTTCTCCCACAAAGGTAAAATAGCCTGAAGTAGAGCATCTATCATTAATTGATCCAGCCCAATCAGCATCAGTATAAACTGCTATATTATTGCATTTTTATTTTTTGAGAATAAAATTCCTTTGCCAGGGCTCGACTTCAGATATCTTAAGATTCGCATAACAACTTTCATATGTTGTTCTCCAGGATTATGCATGAATTGACTTACAAGACTCAATGCATAAACAAGATCTTGTCTAGTGTGAGATAGGTACATCAATCTTCCAATGAGCCTTTGATATTTTCCTTTATCTACTGAAACTTGGCTTGTGCTAATACAACGGTTCCATCCTTCTTCTAGTGGCAAGTTACCATTCCAGTTTCTTGCAATAAATCTAAGGTATATTTCCTTTGGGATAAGAAGATACCTTCTTTGGACCGAGAAACCTCAAGTCCAAGAAAATATTTTAAAGGCCCCAAATCCTTCATCTCAAACTCTGTTGACAAATACTTCTGAAGGACTTCCCTTTCTCCCTCATCATTGCCTGTAACTATCATGTCATCCACATACATAATAAGAGCAGTAACTTTATCTTGTCTTCTATTAATGAATAAGGTATTATCTGAATTGCTTTGGTTGTAGCCAAAAAACTTCATAGCCATAGTAAATCTTCCAAACCATGCTCTTGGAGATTGTTTCAACCCATACAATGATTTTTTTCAATTTGCATACCTTTTGATTGAGTCGTTCTGGTCCACTACATCCTGGAGGTAGATCCATGTAAATTTCTTCAATTAGGTCTCCATGGAGAAATGCATTTTTTACATCAAACTGTTGCACTGGCCAATCCAAGTTTGCTGCTAAAGATAGCAAAATACGAACAATATTGATTTTTGATACCGGTGCGAATGTATCTGTATAATCTATCCCAGAGGTTTAGGTGAAACCTTTAGCTACGAGTCTTGCTTTGTATCTTTCAATGGAGCCATCTACCTTGTACTTTACAGTATTGATCCACCGACAACCCACTGGCTTCTTTCCTGATGGAAGATCAACTATTTCCCATGTTTGATTTTTTTTTGACTAGATCTCATTTCTTCATTCATAGCAGCCTTCCACTTTGAATTATTTAGAGCTTTCTGTACATTGTTAGGAATAGATACAATAGATAATTGATTTACAAATGACTGATTTGATTCTGACAAGCGATGGTTAGAAACAAAATGACTCATAGGATATCTAACTCTACTAGAGAGGCTAGGTTCATATGTCGGTTTAGGGATACCTCTAGTTTGTCGTTGGGGAAGTATTCTTTTAATTGGACTTGGATTTATGATAGGCACATCCTCTGCAAACGATTGATTAGGTATTTCTTCATGTGTTTCTTCAAGAGTCTCATGCTCTATTGTTGATGTATTTGTGTCAATTTCTTGAATGTTTTGTTTCTCAGAGGCATCTTCACATGTTTCAGTATCTTGAAGGTTGGTGACCTCAATAGAGAATTGATCTCCTTGGAGTGGAGAATATGTAAGAGTGTGAATTTCCTCTTCATTGTACTCCCCCTGAAATTCAGACTTTGATGGATAATACATGATGTCTTCATGGAAGACAACATCCATGGTGATGTATAACTTCTTGCTTGGAGGATGATAACATCGGTACCCTTTTTATTTAAGGCATACCCTACAAATACACAACGTAATGCCTGAGGAGATAATTTGTCTTGTCATTGCAGATGGACAAAGGCTACACAACCAAATACATGTGGGGGTAAATTGGGCACATTCGGTGACTTGATTGTTTTATTTAAAACCTGGAAAGGGTTTTTGAATTCAAGAGAGCTAGAAGGTGTTCGATTAATTACATATGCTGCGGATGTAAGCGCTTCTCCCCAATAAGCAAATGTCTATTTTTCCGCTCAACAACTACATTTTGTTGGGGTGTGCCAACACATGTGGTTTGATGGACAATTCCTTGTGATTCTAGAAAATGTTGAATTTTTGTGCTCATGTACTCACCTCCATTATCGGGTGTGTAGAACTTGAATTTGTGTGTGAAATTGTCACATCACCATCTTGTGAAATTTTTGAAATAAAGGGTTTACTTCATCTTTTGACTTCATTAAACAAATCCATGTCATTCTACTACAATTATCAATAAATGTAACAAACCAGTGTGCTCCTCTAATAGTGGGAACTATAGATGGTCCCCAAACATCATAATGTACTATCATGAAAGGAACTAGATTTTTATTCAAGGACAGTGGGAAAGTAGTCCGATGACTTTTTGAAAGTTCACAAACATCACACTTAAAGTTCCAAATATCAATTTCCAGAAACAAACTAGGAAACAACCTTTTTAAGTAACCAAATGAAACATGTCCCAGGCGTCTATACCATAACCAAATTTCAAATTTCTTTTTTTCCATGGAACTGTTTGCAAGTAATGTCACGCCCTAGCCCCACAGCCGGTCCTGCAGACAGATCGGCCGCATCCACTGGGACTGGGTCCCACTGGGTGCCAGGCCTCAGATTTGACTTGGTTAGAGTCAACCCTAACAAGCAGAATATAAACAGTAATACAGAAGCACAAATAGGATACTAGAAACTGAAATATTACAAGTACGGGCTTTAGCAGCCCTACAGAACACAAAGACGAACCCAACAGTTTACAAAACATAAATACGGTCAGAATACAAGCCTTACACTCACAGAAAAGTGTACTACAGAGATACTGATAACAGCGGAAAATACACTCCCAGACACCCCCCGATCCTAGACTTGATCTTCTCCTGCGAGAACAGAGTTCACAGAGTGTATGAGCCACAAGGGCCCAGTAGGGTCGCAGAAACAACAGATAAAGCAGATATTGCAGAATACTATATCATACTTCATACAGAATACAAAAAACACACAGAATACAGAAATAATCCAAAAATATGGAAAACACGCAGATTCAGTCATGTACATCACCCTGGCTAATAACAGAAATCAACAACGTGAGGCTGGATCATCGACTGTGAAGTCGGAACAGAACAGAACAGAACAGAATATCAACAACCGAAGCCGGATCTTCGACCGCAGTCGAGAGGTAGCGCTACTACAGAAACATGTGCACATGGCTAGGACTTACTCCTCCTAGCTGGGCGAGCCAGGAAATGGAGATGTACCAAAAACGCGGAAATACGAATTACAGACAGAGGAAATACTGGATTTAAATAAATAAATAAATAAATGACAAGTAAGTAAATAAATAATTACTAAAATTACCAAAAAAAATAATGAAATAACTTAAATACATAATAATTATCAGAAATATGAAAAAAATTCGGGTGCGAGAGCCTACCTGGCTCCAAGCAACAGAGTCGGGTTCACCAAGTCTTGCGAACTAAAGCTCGCTACAGTAATCTAACCCAAAAAAAAATAAACTACACTCAGAAATAAATTCTTGGGCAGGGCCCAATCTACAGCTAAGCCCCAGAGGAAAAACTAACAATAAATCAAACCCCAACCTTGAGTTGAAATCACCAACTAAAATAAAAGATTAAGCATCTAGACACCCAGTTTAAACAATGAGGATTCACTAAACAAATACAACATGATAATAAAACTCAGAGCATCTAGGCCAAATAATCATCTGGACATTTCAATCACAATTTAACACAACACTTATATAAATAACTATCATGCAGGATAAGAGAATGCCATGTTTTTAACATTTAATTGCTACCAATAGAATAGGCATAAACAGAACTATATCCTTAAATAACACAAGCATTTAAAAAGTCAACTCTAATTAATGAAGTCTCAGCCAACCTTCCACTAAGCATCAAATGATTAATAGAATTCAATAACTGAAGACTAAACCAAGCTTCAAGTCTAATTAATGATATCATCAAGTGCATGTTGCATAAATACATCTATAAAATCTAAATAAATTAGCTCATGAAAGTATGCTTGCAAGATCCCAAGTCTACAAGGATGTATGCGATATAAATCCAGATCTCATGCTTACTAGCAATAAATATAGTTAGAGATTAACTAAGGATATGATTATAACCAACCATTTAGCATGCTTTGCATGACTACATACATGTATATGGATATTCATATGCATAATGGAACTTATATACAAATGAATACAAGTGAACTAAACTAACAAAATAAATAAATAAATAAACATGTTTACAGGTTGCCATGCATGCTTGCAACATATGAATATATGTATTTAAAAATAAATACCCATATATATATATATATACATATATATCTAACCATTAAGGTTGAGAGGCAACTTACAGGTTTAATTCTACAAGCATTAATATAAACACATAGGGGCAAGGTATTAACATAATGATTAAACCAAATATTAAAGAAAAGGTTTAAGCTCTAATGACAGCTTGTATCTCAAATTAAAGCCATATGAATATGCATGAACATATATAAAAATCTACTCAATTTAAATCATGCATGCATGCTTTGGCCTTTGGGTATATATATATGAATATGCAAATATATGAATCTTCAGAAAACAAACACATGAGGCTAATGTTATCCAACTGAATACATATACAAACATAGGTTCAAGATCATCATAATCAAAGCATGAGAAAGGTAGCATGCTACATCACACAGAGATCAAAGTTCTCAAACCAAGGAGAATGAACAAGCAACCAAGGTCAAGGCATTAAGCCTTACCAGATCCAACTAAAACACAAAACCAGCTTCCTACCTTTAATCTAGCCAGTGAAAGGAATCTCCTCCAAGCCCAAGCTCTTGCCTTCAGCCAAAGAGAAGCAAGCTCCAAAGGAAAAGGAGAAGAGCAAGGAGAAGAGCAAGGAGAAGAGGCTGCTCTCCCTTTAAGAGCTCCACCAACGCTGCTTGACAAGACTCGCCACTCACGGGAAACCAAACAGGGTCACGGGAAAGCTGAGGCAGAGGCATGGGGAAAAGAAAATGCCAGTGGTGGGCTCCACCTCCTAAACAAAAAAAATCAGCAGTCCAAGTCCACACGATCAAAGTGTCAACCCTGGACATTACAAGTAAAGCTGGATTTGGCTTCTCAGTGTTTGTTGGCGTCATTTCCACATAATACAAGTTCCCTCTTCTAATACCATAACCAATCGTTTGCTTTGTTTGGATGTCCTTAAACACACAATGATCAGGCCAAAAAATTACAACACATGATAAGGAAGTGGTTATTTGAGACACAGATAGAAGATTATAATTTAAAGATGGAACAACTAAAACATAGTCTAAATTTAATTTATCTATGAGCAGTGAAGATCCTTTCCCAATAACTAAGGTTGAGGTTCCATTTGTAGTGGAAACATGTTTTTGTGAACATGGTTTTAATTGTGAAACTTGTCGAGAATCAAAAGTCATATGATTAGTTGCCCCGGAATCAATTATCCTTGTACTATTACTAATAAGTGCAAGATTTTTAAGAGCTTTACCTAAATTGGCAGTGTCTACAACTTTTGATGAAGAGTCAGTGATGGATGTGGATTCAACCATAGCAGCTTTCACTACAAGAAAGTTACTATTTAAAAATGGAATATTACAAACGAAATTTATTTCGTTTCTACCTGCAACCGATTAGCAACGGACAAACAATCGTTTTAAATATAATCTAAATAACAACGGCTTACAAACGGGCAATCTAGAATATTATTTATTTAAATATTTGAAAATATCCGTTCCTAATCCGTTTCTAATAGAAAAGGACTAGAAACGGATCTAAATATTAATATTTTATTTAAATATTATTAAATATTTGAAAATATCTTTTTTTAATCCGTTTCTAATCGAAAGGGACTAGAAACGGATCTAAAAATTAATATTTCATTTAAATATTAGAAAATATCCGTTTCTAATCCGTTTCTAATAGAAAGGGATTAGAAACGGATCTAAAAATTAATATTTTATTTAAATATTATTAAATATCAGAAAAATATCCGTTTCTAATCCGTTTCTAATAGAAAGGGACTAGAAACGGATCTTAAAAAATAATATTTTATTTAAATATTATTAATATTAGAAAATATCCGTTCCTAATCCGTTTCTAATAGAAGAGGACTAGAAATGGATCTAAAAATTAATAGTTTATTTAAATATTAGAAAATATTAGAAAATATCCGTTTCTAATCCGTTTCTAATAAAAAGGGACTAGAAACAGATTCTAAATTAATATTTTATTTAAATATTATTAAATATTAGAAAATATCCGTTTTTAATCCATTTTTAATAGAAAGGGACTAGAAACGGATCTAAATATTAATATTTTATCTAAATATTAGAAAATATTAGAAAATATCCGTTTCTGATCTGTTTCTAATAGAAAGGGACTAAAAACGGATTTAAAATTAATATTATATTTAAATTTATTAAATATTAAAAAAATATCCGTTTCTAATATGTTTCTAATAGAATTAATAAATATTATTTTTTAAATAAATATTTTATTTTTTGAATTAATATTGTATTTAAATTTATTAAATATTATTTAAATTAATATTTTATTTATTGAATTAATATTTTAATCAAATTTATTAAATATTACTTAAATTAATATTTTTTTTATTGAATTAATATTTTAATTAAATTTATTAAATATTACTTAAATTAATATTTTATTTATTGAACTAATAAATCAGAACATATTTTTGTAAAAATATAAAAATTAATCAATTTAACTAAATCAATCAATTTATTTTGATTAATTTATGAACTAATTTGTTACGTACAGCTAAAATCGAATTCAAACCGTTTTTAACAATCTTAACATTTTATTAAAACATTTAGAAAGAATTCAAATTAGGGGAAAAAATAGTTGTAGTTCTGATAAGTTTTTTAGAAGAAGAGGGACTAAAAGTTAATTATATTATAATAATAAAAATAATTAAAATACTTAAGATCAAACCCAACCCAAAGATCAAACTCGCATGATAACTAAAGCAGACAAATGAGCAAATGAGTAAACGATCCTCTTCCTCATCCCCAACCCTAAGATCAAACCCGGCCACCTCGTGCTCCAACCCCAGCGATCCTCTCCCTCAGCGCCTCCTTGGCGTCACCGTTGCCGGCGAAGCCACGGCCGGCTCCGACGACGCCACGGCCTGCGCTGACGATGACATCCCTTGCAGGATTCTTCTCGATCGAGGCTTTCCATTGCTGATCCCTTGAGCTTCCCATCACCGACAAGCTTGAAGCCCTTCGCAAAGAGAACGCCGAGCTCCGCATCGCTAAGAACGACTTTGCCAAACTCTTCTCCAAAATCCCCATCACTAGAGGTACACCTCGATTCATGCCTCCGATTTCAACTTTGCCCTTATCTTGCATCTTATTCTTTGTCTATTGAATGTAAAGAGCTCCTTGATTAATTCTATGTTTGTTGCTAATGTACTGTATTTTTATTTTCTCACGAAGGAATACAAGATTAGCTTGCTTTCGCTTGGCTATTAACATGTTTAGTAACTGAAAACTCGCCAACATGATTCTCAAGACTTGCCAATCTTTTTGCTTACTAGTTGACTCACTTGTTAATTTCTTTTAACGGATGCAGTATATACATGTACATCCCAGTTGATTGTAATTGTGTCTCACACAACTTGCTGATGCAGGGTAGTAACTTTGTCGACAACCATGCCTTTATGGATCAACTTTGTTTTGATTGAATTTTATTATTGCAAGGTCTTTTTTTTTTGTGGTTTGTCTGCTATGATTTACTATATCCAAAGATGGATAATTGATACAGATGTAAAGAATTAGTGAAGCTGATGTTAAAATGATCAGTGATATATATGTTGTGTGGATTTGTATCATTGTCTGATTTCAAACATTGTTTTTGATAAGGAATTGAGTTGTAGATTTTATTTTAATACAACTTTAGAAAGACTATTTTTCCTAAACGAGTCATCCTCTTTTCTCATGCTTTCAAGGTCTTTGCCTGATCTGGTGCGTAATGTCTTCTATACTGCCTTCTGTGGTACAGTTCAGTATTGACAAATTGTTTTATTGGAATAAGAATAACTATCTCTGCCAGATTCTTCACCCCTTCTCATTCAGTCTTGTATAATAATAACTTGCAAGTTTACTTTCTTGTAGATGGTAAGTACATGGTGAATATGATGTTAGCTCACCAGTAGTCTTGCTTATGTTTATTAAGTTTCTGCTATAAAAATATATGGTATAATTATGTCGAAAATCCTAACATTACCATGTTTTTTTCATCAAACCCAAATTTAGGTGACATCATCCTTTCTTCATCAGAAGAATATCATGCTGGAAGATAGAATAAAAGGCATAAACATTGTCATTTCTTTCACAAAAACCGTTTAGTCAAGAATACAATCACTAAGCATCCTATTTATGTTGCTTGTTCGCCACTGCTCATAAGATATTCTTTTGTGCTTTTTGATTTCTGGATATAATTCACAGTGCTAGATATATTTCTTTGGCACATACTTTTAACCTTTAAATGTGCTTGTTATCTTTCAAATTCGTCTCAAATGTGATTACTTTGGACCAGCATGCCCTATCCCAGAAAGGACATTCTAAGGTAATTATATAAGATGCAAATTTGAGTCACTGTGAGAGGAATGACAAAATTCTAGAACGTTGTAATTTTACTGAATCTCCCAAGAGAAGCATAAAAGATCAAAATTAGTTTTGATGTTACTTTTAACTCATAGAAAACCGTGAAATTGAGAGTATTTATTTTGTTGAAGATGAGATGTTTATTGTACTAAGTAATTTTAATGGTTTCACCAGGTGCTGACTGGTGAGGAGGAGTGGTATGTCCAGCAAGCTACAAGGGTTATGAATCAGGCTGTTGGGCGGGTTATTAGACACCGTCATGATTATGGTGCAAATATTTTTGTTTACATACCGAATTTAGGTATATTTGATTCATGAGACCATTGATGATATCTTAAGCAATATGCTAAATACAAACCTCTTGTTACATATAAACAAAAAGCATCGGATGCTTGAGAAAGTCACATGATTTTGTTTTCTTAACATCGGATGCATTTTTTTTATTATAATGACAGTAAAATTGATTCTAGGAAAATTGAGTCAGTAGAAATTCTTGAACTATTAAAGCATGTGGTTTGTCACCTTTTTTTTAATAATAATAAGAAAAATCACTATGTATGGAACAAAAAGCATCCAACTTGCTATTGCTGTTGTTTACCTGCAGAAGTCAGAACTTATGACAAGGAAAGAAAACCACTACATGCTCAAGCTGGTTCTTCAGGGATATCCAATGTTGAAATAGTTTGGAAGCATTCTTCAGACAAGAGCAATAACTAATAATGAGTCCTGTACTTCAGCACCTCATGGCCACGAGGACTCCAGAGGTGCTGCTTTCCTAATCCAGGTGATATTTTAACCTGAGTTAATTATTAAGTTTTTTGTTATGCTGAATGCTAGAATTGCGGCTATTGATTTTAAATATAAGCTTAGATGATTACTATGGGAGGCATTCATACTCTAATCAAGATTATAAAATGTACAACCATATGGGAAATGTGCAACAGGGTCTTCTTCTTTTTATTTTATTTTATTGTTTTTCTCTCCATCATTTTTCATTTTTTAATTCTGTTCCTTTCTTTTTCATATCTGATCATTGGCTTTTCCATCTGATCTTAAACTTTGGTATCTTGCAAGACTTCTGGTTTTTGTGCACTGAGGTCTTAGGCAATCATTTACTCGTTCAATTATAAAAACTTGATTCTCAAATCTTCATTTCTTATAATTATAGTTTCAAGATTGGTTTAGGACACTATTAAATATGTTAACATCATAGTGGCTGTGAGCAGGTTCAAAGACTTCGTCCCACCTAAATATCATCCTCTATATGAACAACATATCAGAACCAATTGTGCAGCAGATGCCAAATGAAGTAAGGAACCACTACCTTTTAATATGGCATGTTATCCATTTAATTTTACTGTTCTGCAGAACATATTTGATCTTTTTATATACAATCTGTGCTTCTGTGACTCTTGTTTCTTGAACTTATTGGATATCTCAACTTACCAATTTGAGTTATTATCCTGTCATTACATATCAATGAGGTTGTCGGTGATATAACCTACTATATCATCCTGTTCATTATATCCAGCATAGCAAAGCATCAAGGAGTTGAGGATAGAGCCATTTTCTTATTTTCCTTGTTTGGTGCACATTGTATTTTTTATTCGTATAATACGAAAAAGCTTGTTTTTGTGCAGATGATCATGTGACCCAACTACAAGAGCCCATTCTGTGTCAATTTCATTTTTTGCCCAAAATTCAAGGCTTGGTCATGGGCAAGTTTAATATCAAGGAATAATATCCCAAGAGTTCATTCATGTGGTCAATATTTGTCTGGTGTTATTGAAAATGCAGAATTAAGAGGCAATTGTTTTACTTGCTAGCATAAGGCAAGTTTCATGACTCATTTGTTTTTTCATTGGATTGATTCATGTCAACATTTATACGTGTGTGTGTGTGTGTGATCTTACTGAGTTCATACATGCAATTATTATTTCTGGCGTCATAAAAAAATATAGAATTTAGAGGCAATTGTTTTATCTAATAACAGAAGGCAAGTTTCATGACTCATTTGTTTTTTCATTGGATTGATTTAGATTAGCAGATATATACATATGTATATATATAATTTTTATTTTATTTTATTTTATTGACTTAATGTTAGATTCAGATTAGAAACGGATTTATTTGTTTGAATATTGTTTTTTAATTTAAAATAAATTTAGAAATGGATTAGGAACAAAAAAGCTATTGTTTCTAATGGGAGAACAAAAATAAAACAAAAAATATTCTGTTTGGAATCCGTTTCTAATTTTTATAACTCTTTTTAAATTCAGAAATGGAATTGCAACATAATTTAGAAACAAATTAGCAACACACTATTCTGTTTTAATTTTTTTAATTTTTGAGAAAGGCGACAATGTCACGAACCCGGCGACGAGCACGTGGGAGCAACGCTCACCACCCGAACCGCTGCCTCACCTCATGCGAGATGGGGATCGAACTCGGGAGTCACGCTCGACAGTTGAGCGAACACCCCTACTGCAGAGACTCTATGCCAATAGACCAAATGGTCGTTGGCTCTGTTTTAATTTTTCAAAAATTAGAAACATATTGCTTTCCGATTCTAATCTATTTCTAAATTTAAAAAGGGAAAAATGTTCCGTTTCTATTTAAATTAGAAACAAAGGTATTCGAAACAGATAAATTCTGTTTCTAATCCGTTTTTAAACTGAATTAGCAACGGATTAGAAACGGAAAATATTGTTTTTAAACAGTAATTTTCTTGTAGTGTTTTGACCCTTGCTTAGTGTTTTCCTTTCTATTTTTCCCACCAGTCAGGATATCCAACAATCTCAAAGCATTGTTCTTTCATATGCCCTTTTTTCCGACAATGAGTGCATTGGAGTAATGATTTGTCGATAGGCTTTCTATAAGGCTGCTGCTTTTGGTTGGGTTGCCTTCGTGCTATCATAGCTGATGTTTCAGAATAATTTACCTTCTTGCAAAGAGCATTCTGCCGCGCCTCCTCTCTTCGAATTTGAGAGTAACATTCTTCCAAATCTGGGATTGTATCTCTTCGTAGAATTTCTCCACGAACTTGGTCAAATGTCTCATCTAGCCCAGCAAGAAAGATATGTACTCTTAATCTTTCAATAGATTTGTTGTACACTACAACATCTTCTGGATCCTTCATGACCACTTTATCTCTATGATCAAGTTCTCGAAATATTTCGATTAACTCTCCATAGAATCTACAGAGTGTTCTTCCATCTTGCTTGGTAGAGAAAGCCTTCTGGTTTAGAGTGAAAACTTGTAATTCATCACTTCCATCACTGAAGGCCTTTGACAATGCATTCCAGATTTCAAAAGCAGTAGGAATTCGTAAATATCGCTTCATGATCTCAGGAGACATAGATATGAGCAACCATCTTTTCACTTTTTGGTTCTCACCATACCACTTCTCGTATTCTTTAGAAGACTCATCAGATGGCTTTTTACAGCTACGAACATATGAGAGTTTTTCTCTTTCTGTAAGGTACATTTTCATTATCTGAGACCAAACATCATAGTTAGTCTCAGTAAGGATGATGCCAGCATTGAACACCCCATCAAGCTGAGCAGATTGAATAACAATAGATGTAGATTCAGGATTTTTCTCCATTATTTCTTTGGCTCGGATACCATGAAGAAAGAGATGTTTTATGAAGGAAGAAGAAGTTTTTTATTTCTACACTACATCAAACATTACACCTTGATCATATTTAAAGAGTGACAAATGTTATAATTTCCAAGTTACAATTTCCAAGAAAAAACATAGATCCATGGATTACGGATCTTATCTTTTGACTTCTTTCATTGGGTGTTGCTATTTTGATATTCTCAACAATATACACATTTATGTGCACATATTTCAGGACTACAACGCTGCCAAGGAAACAGAGTCTTTATGGAGAAGCAAAGTTGTTTGTGCCTAACGGGGGCATTAGACACAACAGAAAACCAACAAAGATATGCAATATATGCAAGCAAGCAAACAAATAAACAAACATATGTATATATATAATAATAACATAGTCCTCTGCTCCAAGGTTACCCTTCTGAACTTAGACTCACAGTCTTGCATTGTGTTGTCTGAGAGGAAGACATCCTCATAAAAACTGGGATGGAACATTGGACTGTTTGTTTCTTTGTACTCTGTGTGTGAGCTTGTCCACTAAGTAACCTGTTAATCAGATGATATATTTTATTTTAATTAATCTAATTTTATTCATTCTCATCTGAAAAAAGATGGAAATTATTTATTTGAGAAAGAACTCAAGTTTGTAGAAACAGATAAACTTTTCTTTTAATTAAATGAGATATTTTAATATATATTTTTCAATAGTGAACAGTAGGCAGGCTTCTATTAAATTGGTTTTTTACTGGAGTAAAGCTATCGCCATTAGCCTACCACCGTTTGATTGTTTAATTTACTTTATTAAAGAAGATGAAACCTCCCTGTCCTTTCTTATTTTTCACCTGCCAATGCCTGCATCTCATAGTAGTGTCATCTATGCATATACTGGTCTCTGACTCAGCCTTACAAGCTTATCATCAGATGAATAAATCAATGAAAAATATATCCATGAAAAGAACATCAAGCACTGGCATCTTTATGTAGCTTTTGTAAGCTACAATCAATGTTGTTTGTACACTTCTCTCTAGATCTCTGTCTCTCTCTCTGTACACCTAATTCATAATGGATGTTCATAAACCATGTATTCCATACCTTGCAATGATACTTGCTAGAATTCTGTTCGCAGGCACTACATTGTTCACCAAGACTGCTGTTGCTGGAGGCATGAACCCTTTTGTATTCGTCTTTTACCGACAAATTTTTGCTTCGCTTGTTCTAATTCCAGTCATCTTCTTCTTTGAAAGGTAATCAACTTCATATCTATAATCTACAAGTTCACAACCATATATCATAACTAAGTTTCTTATTGTTAATGTCCAGGAACAAGAGTTTGCCTCCATTGCCTCTGTTCAGGATCTTCATCATCTCTTTATGTGGGTATGTTAACAACACCAACAACATTAATTCATTTCTTTTCAAATAAAAAACTAGTCTTATTATTGTGTTTTTTTTCTGCTGTTTCTTAGGATTACATTGTGCTCCTTTCTGTACACCTTCTCACTGAGATACACCTCAGCTACATTTGCAGCAGCCTCAGCAAATGCAGTTCCTGCCATCACTCTTCTGCTTGCTCTAATTCTAAGGTGAAAATATTTCAACTTGAAATTAAGAAAAACCAAAAACTATAATTACCCATGAATTCATTGATTCTGTTAATTTCAGAATTGAGAAGCTAAAAAAGAAGCACAAGTTCTCTTCTGCAACAAAGCTACTGGGAACTCTGTTATGTCTAGTAGGAGCATTCTTATTTGCAATCTACAAAGGTCCTGCAGTGCAGTTCATAAATCACCATGAAATACAAAAAACAGCCACATCTCATGCAGAGAAGGTGATTTCAAGAGCAGACTGGGTGAAAGGCAGCCTACTAATGCTTCTAGCTCATACTTGTTGGTCCATTTGGCTCATTTTACAGGTCCTTCATTTCTTATATATAGAATATAATTATAGACTTATAGTTAATAATATGAAAGAAATATGTATAAGTTAATAATCGAGCATGTCGAACAGGGCCCTTTGGTTCGCAGATACCCTGCAGAGCTTCGGCTTACCTTTTTACAGTGTATTTGTAGCATAATTCAGACTGGACTGATAACTGTGATATTTGAGAGGAAACCATCAGCATGGAAGTTGGGATGGAACATTGGATTGCTTGCTTCTGTCTACTCTGTATGTAATGAACTTGTTTGTCTATGTTAATGAGCATCAATATTTGATGGTTAGTTATTATTATTATTATTATTATTATTAGTCTTTATTTATTTTCTTTTTGTTAAACAGGGTGCTGCTACTGCTGTTTGTTCTTGGTTGATGACTTGGTGTGTGGATTGTAAGGGTGCTGTCTTTACTGCAGTGTTCTCTCCATTGACATTCTTGGCTACTGTTGTTTATTCCATTGTTTTTTGGAATGAAATCCTTCATTGGGGAAGGTAAATACAAGTTTGTATATATATATATATATATATATATATTAAATAATCATAATAATCTCATTATTAATTAGTTTTAAATATCGTTTGACAGTGTTGGTGGAGCTGTGATGCTGGTACTTGGGCTCTATTGTGTACTGTGGGGAAAACACAAGGAGTCATCATCAAGCTCTCCTAAACAAGCTCAAGAAATGGGTGATAACATGGGACATTGATCAATCGAAATTTGCCTTTCATTTGTTTGTTTGCTTGTTTTTCAACACTTTATTTGTTATTTATATTAGAGGATAATTATATATTTTTTTTTCTGTTGTAAAAGTGTAGATAATTATATTTATAAACTATTTAAAATGAAAATTCGAAAATAATAAATAAATTATTTTATTATATATATATATATTTTAAAATCGCTCGGATTAGCAAGTTCTAAAGAAATAGACGTGGCGGAAATCCATTGGTCAAAAATTCAATCGTTGATATTATTGAGTTCGACGACGCCACTGAAATCTAAGCCGTTCGAGGAAAAGATCGATCTCGTCATTCGGAGATCTCAGCCGTAAATTTCCAGTGAGCTTCTTTTGTCGTTTTCCGGTTCTCTTCTACTTGCCCTCTTCTCCCGCGAGTTCTTCTCTGATCTATCTCGAGCTTGAACTAGGGTTTTCGAGCAGCGAAGATGGGTGGATGGAGGATCTCTCCGCTGCTCGTGCTTGCTCTGATCGCTTTCCTCTCGCTTCAAATCGGGGCTTCGGATCCGGTAAGGAGCTTTGATATCAAGTTTTGCTGGGTTTTCTCTTTGATTTTACTGATTTTTGAGTTTTATGGATGTTTTGTAGTTGTTCTACGAATCTTTCGATGAAACGTTCGAGGGGCGGTGGATCGTGTCTGACAGGAGCGATTACAATGGTTTTGCTTCCAAAACCCAGTGTTTTAGATGATATCTTGCGAATCATTTGTCTTCTGATTCAATGAATACTGAAAATTGTGGATTTTGTCCTAGTAATTTAACTTCTGTTTGTCATTTTACTTATTATTTGGTTGGCTACGGTAGATTACCAGATCTGTTTAGCATTTTTTAGAAACTAATCATAGGTGGAAATGAGATTAGAGAAAAGTCTGGATTAACATTTTTTTTAGGCAGGAGAAGACGGTAGAGAAGAGATTTTATTTTTCATGCTTCGTGTGGCTCAAGTTGATTAATTTTTTGTATATAGTTGAATTTATGGAATATTTGCAGAGTGTCGTCATTAATGATGAGAATATGAATAAATTTGGAAACTTGAATGAGGGGTAGTAGTTATTACATGAAGATATATCTTGATTTTGCACTGCTAAATGGTAAAGTTATGCTAATACTGTGGTGGTGACTGTGCCTCTTAGCTATAAAATCATCTGTGCATGTTGCTATATTGTTAGATGTGTTGTGTGACTTAAAATGAGACCTCATTTTAAGACCTCTACTTACCTGTGTGCTAGGCGTTAATATGGACAGGAAGATAGTATGAAGTGGAACAGAAAGTAAACAAAAAATCAAACCCAATTTGGTTCAACTAATCAAGTTTTGAGACCATCAAACTTTACCCTTTATTTATCCTTGTGCTCTGTCTCCAATGCTTTCGATTTTTCCTGGGGAGGCCGTGAAGCTAAGCCTCAAAAACTGCACACTTGAATCCTTTATGGCTGTGGATTTTCCCCAAAAGATAACATATATAAGCTAGTAGCTATATGTAACAATTCAATTGAAAGGACTTAATTTAGATAATTGCATGATCTTTGACTTGAAATGTTGCAGGACTACCAAATTTGAAAGGGTGGTAGGGTAGTATTCCCAAACTTATATATTACACTTAGGGGTTTGGATGACTTTGGAAAGTAAGGTGCTCTGCTTGCCTTGTCAGATAGATATGTTCACACGTAAAGGGTACTATGTAGTATTTTTGGCAAAATCTAGGAGATGGAGATAGCGCTACTTGCCTAATTATTCTTTCATCATGAATGTTATCTGAAAGTTTATGTTAATGTTCTTTCTTTTCTTGCATTGTAATATCAGAAAATTGACTGTTTTAACTGGGTCTAACAACCTTGTGATAGTGGAATGATGAACCATGTAGAGTTATATTGAGTCAGTACTTTGTTGTCTGGTGCTGATATATATACTGAGTAATTCTGTCACCTCCTGCCATTGCGCATATTTTCTGTTTCTACCTTCCTAATTTGTTATCTGGCTGCTCTGGCACAAGCTGTTTTACTTCAGATTATAGTGAAAAATGCTATCTGAAATTGAACTTTTCCATTGAGAATGTACTTGTTCTGATGTGAGGTTCACTAATTCATTTGATCACTTGCTCTCACCCTTTCTGTTGGGAATTGCATTGTTGGCATTGGTTTTTGTTATACATATCTCAATGAACCATTTCGCAATTTTCTTATAGATGCTTGAGCACAATTATCATACCACCATTATGTTTATTGGCATTCTATTTTGCCTATGGCTAATTATTAATAATTATTATCTATCATACCCTTTTTTTCTTTCCCTTTTTGGTATTTTGCCATCTTCTACTTTATAAATCTGTCTTTATTATCTAGTGTATTTGCGAGGGTGCCTGATTTACTGTGGTTTTAGGTATTTGGAAGCACTCAAAGAGTGAGGGGCATGAGGATTATGGGCTTCTTGTGAGTGAGAAAGCTCGGAAATATGCGATAGTTAAAGAACTTGATGAACACATTAATCTTAAGGATGGAACTATTATTCTTCAGTTTGAAACACGGCATCAGAATGGCCTTGAATGTGGAGGGGCATATCTAAAATATCTCCGCCCTCAAGGGGCTGGATGGGCTCCTAAGGAGTTCAGCAATGAGTCACCATACTCAATCATGTTTGGTCCCGATAAGTGTGGGTCCACAAACAAGGTGCATTTTATCCTGAAACACAAGAATCCAAAGACTGGAGAGTTTGTTGAGCATCATCTCAAGTATCCCCCGTCTGTCCCGTCTGACAAACTTTCTCATGTCTACACAGCCATTCTAAAACCTGATAATGAATTGCTAATTTTGATTGATGGGGAGCAAAAGAAGAAAGCAAACTTCTTATCTGCTGATGATTTTGAACCTGCACTTATACCACCTAAGATAATTCCTGATCCAGATGATAAGAAACCTGAGGATTGGGATGAGAGAGCCAAGATTCCAGACCATGATGCCGTAAAGCCTGATGACTGGGATGAGGATGCCCCTATGGAAATTGAAGATGAAGATGCTGTTAAACCTGAGGGATGGTTGGATGATGAACCTGAGGAAATTGATGATCCTGATGCCGCCAAGCCAGAAGATTGGGATGATGAAGAAGATGGAGAATGGGAGGCACCAAAGATTGATAACCCAAAGTGTGATGCTGCACCTGGTTGTGGTGAGTGGAAGAGGCCAACCAAGAGAAATCCAGCATACAAGGGGAAATGGCATGCCCCCATGATTGACAACCCCAACTATAAGGGTATCTGGAAACCCCAGCAGATTTCTAACCCTGACTATTTTGAACTTGACAAACCTGAGTTTGAGCCTGTTGCTGCTATTGGCATTGAGATTTGGACGATGCAGGATGGCATTTTGTTTGACAACATTTTGGTAGCTAGTGATGAGAAGGTTGCTGAGTCGTATAGGGATAAAACATGGAAACTGAAATACAACTCGGAGAAAGAAAAGCAGAAAGCTGAAGATGCAGCTGCTGGTCTGGGTGATGGACTATCAAGCTTCCAGGTGATGTTTCTTCCCTTTTCCTATTGAATTGCTATACAATTAATCATTAAGAAATCATTTTTCTTTATTTGGAAATGGTTGAATCAGCAAATCAGAAACCTAGTTCCCCACACTATTTTTTTATTGATTGCAGAAGAGTGTGTTTGGTGTTCTTTACAAAGTTGCTGACATTCCTTTCCTGGCAGCATACAAGATGAAGATCATGGTAAGTAGGATGAACTTTTCTCTGGCTTTACATGCTTGCAGTCTTGTTACTGCAGGAGACCTTGCTTCTGTTTCTAATGATACTAAAAATTTTCTTTAGCTATTCTTTAACTGGAAAACCATAAAGCCCAAAAAATTATTAATCTTTGTTGATCAAAACATGTAACAATTGGTTTGAAACCAAATTGGCCTTTCGCTTCATTCTCACATTTCCCTGAATGTAATTTTCTTCATTTTTGTTCGTTATCCAATTCCTATTTGTTTCTTTTACAGGATGCCATAGAGAAAGGAGAAAAACAACCAAACCTGACAATTGGAGTTCTGGTGTCCATAGTGATTGTATTCTTAACTATCATCTTCAAAATCCTCTTTGGGGGAAAGAAACCGGTGGTAAGTTATTTGCTTGTTCAAAGTCTATTTGCCCTGAGACGCTGTATGGGAACTGTTATGTTAAAATTTTCAAATATTCTTTATACCTGCAGGTGCCAACAAACCCCGTCCCTGAAAGCAAGACTTCTGAAGCTGCAGAAACTGATCTTCCAGAAAGCAGTTCAGCACAAGAAGAAAATGAGAAAGAGGATGCTCCTGTTTCCCGTCCGAGGAGGTCCAGGAGGGAGACATAGGTAAAATACAATATGGAATTTTGAGTCTGCCATCAGGTTACAGTCAACTATTAATCTCTAGGATTTTGTGTGTAAAAATTACATTTAGCTTTGTTTTACCCATCTGCAGAAACATTCTCCTGAACAGAAAAAAAAAAAAATTGTTTGTAATTTCATATTTCATTGGAATCTAATCCTAGAATGTGAAGTATACCAATATAGTAATATTATTAATAATTTTTAAAATATTGATGAAAATGTGAGTAGAAATGGTGTTGTTTTGGATATGGAACATCTGTTTGCTTGTTTCTCGTCCACAATAAATATTACTTATCCAGATTAGTGCTACTTGGAATGTTGTTCTTCATCATTTTCCAGGTCATTCTCTACCTGTGTTTAATGGACACATGGAAGCAACCCATCAGACTCAAGGATTTGGTTACAATGAATCTTAGCCTTAATATTGTTGTCATACGTTTAATATATGTTAAATTGATGTTAGTGGTTTGGTAAACATGACCGTGTGGGTTCTGAGCTTGTGTCACTCTCTCATAAGATGATAAAGCCCTTTGAAGATGAAAGTGATGGCCTTGTTTCTGTCTCACATTTTTGTCTCTAACTGGGCACAACTTAATGAACAACCAGACAAACAAATCTTTGTCTTCTTCCAGACATTCCAAGCTGTTGTTCTCTGTTTATTACATTAGTGATCAATATTAAGCACACACTCTTTCTTCTTCTTCTTCTTCAGGAAAGCTGTTTAAATGGACCACAATTGAAAGTCTCTAGGTAATATATTGAGAACTTTTAACCAAAAAAATTGATACATTTTGAGCTACTGTTATAACCTGATAATGGTCCCCTCAAGATGTTTTAAAACTTTATCTACCTAAATTGGTCAAGTCTGGTGTGTTCATTTTTTCATCCCTCCTGACCCATCTCTAGTGTCCCTTTTCCCAAATTCTTTCCAATTTGTGCTATATGTGGTCCTCTTAATTGAAGTCTAAGAATATCCCAGCCATTAAAACACAAAACTAACTTAATACCCAAATATCAATTTTTATATTTTTTTTCAATATCAATTATCAACTCTAACTTTTCCTTAAGTCTTCATCAAACCAATGTAGTAAATATATATATAGACATGGCCTACAACTACAAATGGTTGGTGTGATAAGCTAAAAGAACAGAAACCATAGAAGCCTAGAAGGTGAGTGAGTGGGGGAAAACAAGTAGCTGCCCCTCCAATTATACAAACTTATACCTCCCACCACCATATGTTTATAACTTTATTATCATCCATTCTACTTGTTTTTGTTGTCACGTCTCTGTGTGCTTTGTTTCATGCAGGGGAGTGTCAGCCTGGCCTTGGCTGCCACTAGTGTCACATCTCACATCTAAAATCCCCATTCTTTAATTTTTTTTTTTTATATATTATTTCAAAAACCTTTAATTAAACAAATCAAAAACTTCATTTGATCCTAAACTTTCTTCCATTCTTATCATGAAGAAATCATTAGCTTAATAAATAACCAATTAGACTTATATGTTGCCAATAGAAACAGAAATAGTTGGTGAATTGGTGATCAATTTGGGTCCAATAATTTAAACCTGGAGAAGAAGAAACAAACAGATCAGACCTTGTGCATTTAGTGCTTCACACATGGTGAGTCCCCACACTAAACTTTTATTCCATTAATTATTTATTTTTTAATACAAGCATTGCATTATTATTGGCATCAGTGAAAACATCAAGAGAGTCATATATATTCATAAGATGTTCAAGAACTTGGAATTCTAAAAAAAAAAATTTTAATTGAAAAATTCCAAGTTCATGCATGTCATGTTCCCAATTATTTAAGACAGCTTAGCTCATGAATAAATTATTACATTTTTGCACTATGATATATAAATAAATATAGCCTAATTCAGAGATTTATTAAGAATAATAATTAAGCAAAAATATATTACTATAAAAATTATAATAATCTGTTTTTTTTAAAAAAAATAAATTAGAAAATTTCAGCATTAATTTATATAACTAAAATCAATTTCAGAGTGGAAAGCCTTCTCTCTATCACGTCATCAGTATCAGCGCGTGTGTGAGAGAGAGAGAGAGAGAGAGAGAGAGAAGGAAAGGAGAGCATATGGAGATCTTGGAATGTTGGTATTCAATCCTTCTTTCATCGTCTTTGAGCTTTTTGAGCTCTTTTGAAGAAGACGAGGTTCTACTTTTGCAAAAGTTTGGATTTTTCTAGCGTATCTCTTATTGGTTCAATGATAAATTGGATACATATATAAAAGTTCGGAATCGAAGCATTCTATATTTTCAGATTGGGATTGAGTTTCGATTTGGTTTTGTCTTTGAGTGGGGGTGAAAAGTTTCGATTTTGTTTTTTGGATGGGTTTTGCGGTGATGTTTCTGGAGAAATTCCTATGTGAATGTGAAAATTTGAGTTTGGGTTTGCTTCTGTGAATCTGATAAGAAGGAATAGGCGGCTCTGTAGTGTTTTGATGGTAGCCATTTGAGGGTTTGGGAGAAGATTTTGTGAAAAAGTTCTCATCTTTGGTATCTTTCAGGGGAGCAATCTCATCAATAGGTATGCTTTTTTATCTTTGATTCTTCTACTGTGCTTCAGTCTGCCAGTTTTAGTTTCTTTTCTGAGATTTTATTTAATTCGGATTGTTTTGGAGCTCGCCGGGGCCATTCTTCTCTTTTTGTTCGTTCTATATGAAAAAAAAACTATATTTTTATGTCTTTTTTTTTTTCTCAATCTAGAAGATTGTTTAGAAACTATATTCTTTGATGAACTATATTTTCCTTGTGTTTTTTCTTCTTCTCAAACTGGATAGATATCCTTTGGAAACCAGAGAGATATACTAATTTATGTGAGATATTTCAAATGCTAAGGATCAGTTTCACATCCAATCAGCCATGACATTCTTCTTTTTGGAAGATCAGTTCTTAGATATTCTATGTTCCAAATTCAGTCTTTTCTTTCACCGAATAGTTTGGTGCCTAACTATATAATTTTGGTTGTTAGAGATCATCCATTTGCCAAAGACACAGCCTTTCTTATTGCCAGTTTGTTCTATAAACCCAGCTCAGAATGCCAAGGCACAGCCCAAGTGCTGATGGATTCATCAGTGGCAAAGCTTGCAAGATCCGAAAGCGTGGATGCTCCTCAACATCTTCATCGTCATCAGTCTTACCAAATTATAGATTCAAGAAGGCAATATTGGTTCATAAAAGGGGTGGTTCGACAACCCCTGTACCAACTTGGAAGATGAATGCTGCATCACCATCTTCAAGGATGAGCTTCTCTGAATCATCTCGATGCCAGCCATTGAAAATTGGTGTTAGAGCTGGCCAAGACTCGGTAACTGCTCGAAAGCTTGCCAATGCTCTCTGGGAGATGAACAAGATCCCTTCACCCCATATGGTTGTAGGTATTCAAGAGAAAAGATCTAGGAAGGAGATTAGAGGGAAAGGCAGGATGGTAAAGTCTGTCCTGCCTGAATCTCTCCCTCCACATCTGTCTGATCCATCCCATAGCCCTGTCTCGGGGGTGAGTATCTGATTTCAAGTGAAATGAGTATTTTGTTTCCAGTGGTTTCTATTTATCACTTATACAGTGATTTTATTTGGTTGATGATATTGTAGCTGTCGGAGAAATCAAGTAGTAACAGGATTTTGGTGGATACTCGGAGGTCTCGGCGTAATAATCACAACACAAGGGCTTTAGAATTTCTCAATGATGCTAGTCTAATGGAGGTAAGCAAGCTCCATTCGGTTTCCTGCTCACCTATTCATATTTAGATTGTGAGTTCTATCCCTGCTGTTTTCTATATAGTGTTGTCAGTCTTCCTGATATCTACTATTGATGATTTTGCCATCAAATTTGCCTGAACTTTTGATTCTGCAAAATTAAAAAATAATAATAAATAAATAAATAAAAATAAAAATGTTGTCTACCTGGTGTACTCCGCATGCAGGTTATCATCTCATATCTTTCTAAATTGGCAGTTTTTTGGCAGGCAGTGACTGCAGTGGTCATTTTTTTGCTGTTCTTGAAGCATCTGTATCAAAATGGAAGTTTCAAATGTTTAGTGTTTGATCTGGATAGATCATCTGATTCGATTTTATTCTTCAACAATATGTAGCCAGTAATCTTGTCTGTCCATGTTGACCATTTTTTTTTCATTGTAGAATGATATGAAAGGGTGACCTAATTTGGTAGTTTGTAACAATTAATGATTACTGTTTTATTCTTTGGAACAACTCAGATGAATTAGCCCTGTTATTCACTAAATATTGAGTTGATAAGTTGGAACATGCTGATTGTAAATGACGTTTTGCCAAGATTCCATTTTGTGTTTTAGTCCTGAATTGAAGAAATTTGGTTATTCATTGTTTTTATTGTTATCAGTTTTCCATACACTTATTGTACTTAAGTAGCAACAGCAATTCATTCTGTATATTTTTCTGATCCATTTGGTTTATTGACTTTGAAGATTGAAGCACACTCTCAGGACTTCACTCCAACAAGTTCAATTAAAAGAACGAAGAACTGCTTAAAGGATCTCGGTAGTGGTCTGGCAACAGCCAAGGAGCTCTTGAAATCACTGAACCATCTGTGGGGGCTCGAGGGGCAGCATTCGTCGAGCATTCCTCTAGTTTCGGCCCTTCGTTGTGAGCTTGATCGGGCCCTCCTTCAGGTTGACCAACTTCTACGAGAACAGAGATCTGAGTGGGATGAAATCAAATATATCAAGAAGCAGCTCCTGGAAGAGAAGTTATCATGGAAGAGCAAAGAGCAAGAGAGGATCAGGGCTGCTCTAAACTCAATAGTGGGAGAGCTCGAGTCAGAAAAGAAGATGAGGAGAAGAGGAGGCAGGCTTAACCAAAAGTTAGGTTTGGAAGTAGCAAAGACAAAGACCTTCTTGTCAAAAATACTCAGAGAACTTGACAATGAGAGAAGAACGAGAGAGATGATTGAACAATTCTGCACTGACTTAGTTAGGGGCATTGGAGAGGACAAGGCTGAGGTTGAAGAGATGAAGCTGCAGTCTGAAAAGGTCCGAGAAGAACTGGAAAGGGAGAGGGACATGCTTCAGCTTGCTGATATGTGGCGTGAGGAAAGAGTTCAAATGAAGCTCTCAGAAGCCAAGTTCCAATTTGAGGAGAAAAATGCAGCTGTTGATCAACTGAGGAATGAGCTTGAAGCTTTTTTGAGTGCTAAAAGAACTGAAGAGCCTAAAGATAGAAATGCTGGTATTGAAGGTATATTGGACACTGACGCTCAAAAGAAACCAATTCATCCAAGCAAAATTCGAAAGACTGCTGATCTAAATATCTATGAACAGAAGGATGGGCGAGAGGTGCACAATCGAGGAGAGCATGTAAATGAAGATGATGAGATGGACTCAACAGACAGTGATTTGCATTCAATAGAACTGAATATGGACAACAATAATAAAACCTATAGTTGGAGCTACGCTACTGACGGTGTTACTGATGGGATGAAGTCAGGTTCGGTTGAAAGACAGGATGAGGTAATTAGCATAAACTATGAGAAAGGATCAAGGAGGAGATTTTCTGTAAATAAGGACATGAACCTTGACAAAAGCACACAATATTTGGATGATGAATTGGAAGAAGATAGACAACTTTATAGCAGTGATTTCCTGAACTATCGGGATGAGAAACTTGATGAAGATGCAGAAAGGTACATCTCAGTGAAGAATCTCCGAGACCGTATGTTAGCTGGTTCTAGAAATTCCATGGTGCTCGGTTTACCAAGTCCAACCCGACAGTGGCATAGGACACAACGTGTGCAAGAAATGGATGATGAAATTGGTGATGGAGGCACAAAGATTTCTGAGATGGTGAGAGCAATAAGAGAAGGTGAATCGAAGGTCAGTTTGGGAGGAAGCAACCAGGAGAACAGTCATCCTCACTTGCCAATGGCTCCTGTCCAGTGAATCCTATTTCCTAGAATTCCCTTTCCTTGTGAAGCCTGGTGGATCTATAGTAATTCATATTTCATTCTCCTTCTATGAGAGTAATAATATAAATCTACTCTGCTGATTTCAACTTCTCCTGAAATAGTGAGCGTGGTATGTTGGCTTCCATGTAAAGATTTAAAGACGGAAGAAACAACTTCTGCATTGCACTATGTAAGTTTTCTTCATCAAAATTTTCCAAATCTGTATTTCTCTGTGGACGTAATGAATACATACATCTAGTTGAATATGGATTTGTACTGCAATTCACTCTACTACAGAAATATATATAATCACATCTTTTGGTTCTAACAGTTGGATTATCCTTTCTAATTATGATTTTTATCTCTTTAGAGAATATCTGATTTTATTTTATGGCATTTATAGTGACAGAAAAACACCCTAACAATCAGCTCATGGACCATAGTGACTTCATGTAGAAAAGAATGTGTCCCTTGATTGAAAGCTTGAGATGCCATCATTTTCCCATGCAATTTATTTGTGAAAATGGTGACTTGATTGTGAACAACCGAACGTGGTGATTGCAAATCCACCTTTAAGGCGGAAAGTTAGAATATGAGTCCTCCTTTTGTTTGCAAAGTGAAAAGAAGATCACTGGCTTTTTAGTGCCACACGAAATGTGACTCCAATTATTTAGTTGACTGATTAGAGTAAAGTTCACTTTTTAAAAAGAACTAGCCTTTGGTATCAGGAATTGATCCACACTGTTATTCTCCTTGCAAACATAAATTAAAATTGGTTGTTTTACCCCCTTAGGATCAGAGTTTTGTTATTCTGCTAAGATTATTTGGCCATTGTGATCATACTAGAAAATAATTTGCTGAATTATTTGCTTGATGATTTGCCGATACGTCTTAGTGCTGTCTGAACATATTAAACACAACTCCACAATATATTTTTATTGAAAGATCATACATTTAGTTGAATTATTCAGCAAATACACATTCCTCTGAAACTTTGTGATGTGCTGCTTATGTTAAACAAGTTTTACTTCTCTCTCTATTAAACAGTGTAAACCTATGATTTAGATTTTTGCATTAGTTTCAAAGTAAGCTTCAGCCAAGCATCCATCAGGATCTTCATCTTTGCTTCCTCTTTAAAAGTTGAGGTCTTGCTTAAAAAGCCAAACCAAAAGCAGGACCAGATGGACCATTCTAATAGCATCATCTTTTACAGACCCCTTTCAAGCATCTCTCTGTACCTCTTGAAGGACTCCAATTTCTGCATCTTCATCTGCTTGTGAAACCTCTTTATAAACAAGTCAGCAACATTGTCAATCTCATCCTCCAGCCTGAAGTTTGAAGCATCTTCTTTGGAGTTACGAACAATATCGATCACTGATCCTGTTCCATTGTCAAGCCCATCATCATCTTCTTCATCCTCCAAGTCAAAGAGGGAGTGTCTCAAGTCAGGATACGAATCATCACCATCGCCATCACCATCTTCTTCTTCGTCTTCATCTCCCATTAACTCCAGGGCCTCAGTCCTGGTGTTGTTTGGTGGAGCTTCATTCTTTGCAGTATTGTACAACACTAGTGCCTTGTTGTACTCTTCAGCAGAGCCAGTGCCATTTTCTCCATCCTTCTCCTGAGCAATTAACGCGTGTATCTTGCGAGAGATTGCACTCATGAGGACCCTCTTGTTGCGAAGAAGGCCAAAGATGATGAGCCTGTTCTTCATAGCACTAGTTTTGCTCTTCACTGCCATAGACTTAGCTTTAACAACAGCTACAATGGCTGAGAACATTTCTTTCAGAAAAGTAGAAGCCTTGTTCTTCATCTTTGAAACTCTAGTATTGCCACTACTAATTAAGCTCAAGAAGGTTTATGAGGGAGTTGAGATGATGTATTTGCATGAAAGTAATCAGCTTGCAATAAGAAGCAGAGAAGTGGTTGTTTTGACATGGAGAGCTTCCAGTTGTGCTTGATGAGTATTTATAGCCATATGAACTTAATCAAAGAGTGGTGAAGGAAGAGTGGGCACTAAGGAAAATGCAACAAAAGCAAAAGCACAAAGCTATAGAAAAAGAAACTAAAGCAATAAAGCATTTGGAGGATTACACTTGTCTACTTAACAGTGGCTGACACGCTTTGTTTTCTTTGATTTCTTATAGCACAAGGGTGTACCAGACCTTCTTTTGCATTATGATTATTATTTTAGCATTGGTTGGTATGTAATGTAAAAGTTTAATTGAAAATATATAACTATGGGTTTAGATGGTTCAGAGAAACCAGTTATCCTGGTAAAGCAAGAGTTTCAATAATCTTTATGCATGTCACTGTACATTGTTTAATGTTCATGGGCTGTAAAGTTTAGATGCTCTTTCCTGCATTTCTTTCCCATTAAGTCTTTGAGGAGATCTTTAGAAATTTTCAAGTCCAATTATTTAATATTTAGCCTCTGATAATTTATATATGAATGAAGTTTAGCTTGCTTTAACTCAACCATGGTTGATTGCTGCGACTAACTACAGTTTAAGGAAAAAAAAACAGAAGATGTGTAATGATCTATCAGATGTACTGATGAGTGCTTTTTGTCTAAAAATATCTTAGAACAAACTAAAAACCATTTGATCATGCAGCATTGATGGTACACCAGAGATTTAGTTTTGTCTTCCAATCCTTTTTCTTTTCAGTTTAATTTTGTGGGACATCACTTATAAAGATTACAATTATCATATGGTTTGCATTATGAAAGGATATTGCTCTTCAGACTAAGCCATTTAGCCTTCAAAATCTAATATTAGCTAGTCTTTTTGTTATATTTAAGTTTTGCATTTTAAACCATTTTTATTTATCACGGAAGCTCTTATTGTGGGGGAAATCAACCTCATTAAGTATTCAAAACAAGCCTTTGGATTAACCAAAGCAAAAAAGGAGATATATATATATATATTTATATATAGAGTCAAATTCTTTTTAAACCTTAGTGATCATTAAAGTATCAATTTCTGAAACTTTAAAAAACTTTTCTGAAGATGCTTGTCTTGCCACCCAACTTGCCTAAAAATCTAAAGAAATTGGCATCTTGAAATCAATGTTCACGTGAACAATACAAGAACAAAACCAAAAGCAGCATATGAAGATAAAATCAAAACAAAGATTTAGTGATTTAACTTTACTGAATTTCCATGTGTTCAAACTTGCAACTCTTAATTTCCATATTCTTTTGTCACACCAACACTCATTCTCAATCTCATAAACCTTTACATATATATATATATATATACATCGACAAGGCAATGGCAATACTCATTATCAAATCTGAAACAACCCTTGCATGCAATGGACCTCCAATCATCACCTAATTATGCTAGAAAATTATGGAGTCATCTTCAGATAAGCATGAACATCATGAGGAAAAGGCTTATATCTAAGAGAAGGCTTATTTTGGACATAAGCCTCATGGTGAAGAAATGGAGACCAATGTTTCACCACCACAACCACCGCCGGAGCTGCGACAAGGTCACAGCCGGCTTCTGTCTGCATGAATATGAGTTCTCATGCAGCAACAGCCCTGCCATTCCTATCTTCTTCCCCAAAACAAATAGGAAACACAGTCACAGTCATAATTATTTGCCATGCAACATTGCAACTTCAAGTAGTCTCCAAGAAGAACCAGAGACACCATCAAAATTAGAGTGCATGAATGATTCATTAGAAGATGTGGATGCTGCCGCAGAGAAGTTCATTAACAAGTTTTATGAACAATTGAGAGCTCAATGCAGTGTTCAATTGTTAGAGTATCAAGAGTTGGAGTCTGATCAGGACATTATTCTAACATGATTTGGTGATTCATATATATGATTTTTTTTTTTTTAAATTAAATTTTGGGAAGATGTCTTTTTATGCTCTATCTATCAATAAATTCGGATTGATTTGAGAAGTTCTTGTTCTTAAATGCAGGAGGAACTATACAAATATATTGTAACAGTTTTTAATTATTTTAACAAAATGTAAGTGATAAAATGTAACAATAAATATAAATAAATTATTGGTCTGATATCTGTTTTTTTTTTTTTTCAGTTATTATGATCTATTTTCTCGCCATATTTAATATATGTCAGATGATTAATTTATTAGAAAAATCAAAATTATTGGTCAAATAGTCAACTTGTTGCAGTCTCTTTATTGAAAGTTAACAGAGGCTGGTCCCCCACTTAATGAGCACCATGTGCATTTAAGCACATCATGCGCATTTAAAAAAAAAAAAAGTTAAAATGTTTTTACCGTTTATGTGCGAAACATGAAAAAACATAAACATGTTACCGTTTTGCTTAATTGTGTAATTTTTTTAAAATTTATCTATTTAAATAATTATATATAATATTCTAAAAAAAGCCTCATCATGCAGTTGCAGAGTTAATCATAAAAAAAACAACAAAATGAGTAATATAAAAGCATTTTATAATTTCAGAGTTTTATATATTCAAGTTATCGAATAAACAAACGCATAGTCATGATTTATCAGAACAAGATTTGAGTGGTTATGTGAACTCAAATGTCAAGATTCTCTGCAGAAATACAAAGAAAATGTAATATTCTGAGTATTTGTTATTTATTATTTTTCAAAAAATTCAGAAATTGTAACAGATCCAATGAATTGTGGAATTTCTCTATCAAATAATTAACTAATTTAGTTATATTTTATTTTTAATAATAGTGGATGATTTTTCTGTTTTCACATGTTGAAAACGAACTATTTTAAAGACAAGGACTGTGATGAACAGGGGGATTAGCACTACACAACAATTTAATAAAATTTAATTATTAAATATATATACGTATTAATAATTTTATTGTTTTAATATTAAAAAAAATTTCGGCGAAGTAAAATTTTTAAGTATTTAGAAATTAATATATTATTATTATTTCAATTACACAAACCAACTGTGGATCTATATTAATTATTGTGGATATTAATTTACTGAATAAGAGTTTAAAGAGTTAATGAGAATCCATATCATGCTATAATCATTATGGAGTATAGTATGATGAAAAATAGTTTTAAAAAAATTAATAAGGTGATATGAACATCAAACAACTGAATGACTAAACTATTAGATACACTTAGCATATAGGGGTGTTCATTTCAGAGAAAATGTAAGAAGTTAGTTTGATTTTTCCCAATTTTTAGTATTTATTTGTATTGAAGTGGGAAAAAAGAAGTGATACTTTTTTATTTCTCAATGAAATGGATTTTGAAGTACGCTCACTCCTATATTCTTTTTACTAAAATGAGGAAAATTAGCAAATTTTAAAAAACTTATTTTTTTTTCACTTCTAAAATTTTTTTAACTAATAAAACTTCATTAAACACATAAATCATTTTATTTCATTCTCATGTTTTTTACTAATAAATATCAGAAATCTTATAATCCATTTGGATGGCATTACGTGGAACCATTGTTTATTCCAATGCACATCCACCCATGTTTGGGAGAGAGAGAGAGAGGGTAATGGATATGAAATACCCATTTTACCCTTCCCTATACATATATAATATTAATATTAAAGTAATTAATATGTAATAAATAGATAATACTGATATTAAATATATATTTATTTCAAATACAAGACACAAAATTATATAATTAATTAAAATAGAATAAACAATGATATTTAAATAATTAAAATAAATAATTTTAATTAAATAATATTTTAAATATTTAATTATAATAATTAGATCGAATTAACATAAATAATGATATTTAAATAATTAAAATAAATAGTTTTATTAATAATATTTCATGATATTATGTATAGAAAAATCTTATTAACTTAAATAATTAATTTTAATTAAATAATATTTTAAATATTTAATTATAATAATTAAATTGAATGATAATTACATAATTTAATACATAATTATAATGTCTATAGCTAATTTAAATATTAAAAATAAACCCATATATCATATATAAATATTATTTTTAGACTAAGGATATAATGGTAATCTTCTCATATATTTTTTTTTCTAAATTTTTACATTCCCCTCCAACCAAACAAAGTTTTTATTGCCATCCCCTCTCTTAAGTTTTCATTCCTATTTTTTTTATAAAGTTTTCATCCCCATTCCCATCCCCATTCCCATTCTGTCATTCAAACGTGTGTGTGTTTGGATGACAGAATAGGAATGATGATAAGAATGGGGGTAATGGGAAGGAGATAGGAATGAAAATAACAATTAAGAATTAATTAAATTAATTAATTATTTTATTAATACAAATAATTATTTTGTTAACTTAATTGATTAAGTTAATTAAATAATTAAGTTAATTAATTATTTTATTAATTCAATTAATCAATTATTTTATTAAATTAATTAACTTAATTGATTATTTAATTAATCAAGTTAACAATTAATTGTTTTATTAACTTAATTAATTAATTAAGTTAATTAATTATTTTATTAACTGAATTAATTAAGTTAACATAATTACTTATTTTATTAATTAATTTAATCAATTATTTTATTAACTGAATTAATTAAGTTAATTAATTATTTAATTAGTTAAATTAACACAATTAATTATTTTATTAACTTAATTAATTGAGCTAATTAAGTTAATTAATTATTTTATTAATTAAGTTAATACAATTAATTACTTAATTAATTTAATTAATTAATTTAATTTAATTAATTTGGGTAAAAATGTAAATTTAACGATTAGTAATGGGTATTTCCCCGAATGTGAAAAGAACGACATATTTTTTTATAAAAATAATAAATTTCCCCTACTTTCACTGATTATATATATAAAATAACATCTAAACAAAGGAAAAAGAATATGTAATCAATGATTTTTATCCCAAGTAAGTAAGTGCATCCGGAAGCATTGCAATTTTCCCACTTCCTGCTTCCCCACATGGTGCGGAAAGGATTGTCTGCTGTGAAGCAAGAAAAAAACCAAATCAAATCTCTGCAGAGATCTAATTCCAAGAAGCAGCACGTGATGCCTTGTCTGGTTTTGGTAATATAATAATAATAATAATAAATAACGAGGGGCAGGCACTGTGTGTGCAGTGGAGTCATTGGAGACTGGAGTGGGAGAGGCCAGTCGCAGCTCAGAGCAATGGCGAACCAGGTGCAGCACCCTTACGTCCCAAGAGACCTTCATCTTCCCGGCTATGTTCCTTGCTTCCTCTCCCAGTCGGAGATCGTCACGCCCTTCCTCGGCTCTTCCCTCCTTCTCGTTGTCCTCATCTGGTTCATCTCAGGTCTTTTCTCCTCCTTTTTTTTTTTAATTAATTCTTTGGAAAATTCTATATGCACTCCAAGTGTTTGTTGAAATTCCGCAACGAAAGAGAAAGTTCATTTGTGTTTGTTCCTGTGTGATTCGCTCTCAAAGTTGACAACTTTTTGCCTCTTGTGTTGGTTCTCAGGGAGATTTCACAAGATATCGAAGCTTGATCGATTGCTGATGTGCTGGTGGGCCTTCACTGGCCTCACTCACATGATTCTTGAAGGCTATTTTGCTTTCTCTCCCGAGTTTTACAAGGAAAAAACCTCTTTTTTCTTGGCTGAAGTCTGTATGTCTTTTCTTTTCCTTTCTCTAGTTTTTCTTTTGTACAGGTTGTGATCATTGTTGATAACATTATAAATGTGTGTTCTTGTAGGGAAAGAATACAGTAAAGGTGACTCTAGATATGCTGGGAGAGACTCAGCAGTGGTCACTGTTGAGGCTGTTACTGCTGTAATAGAAGGCCCTGCTTGTCTTCTCGTCATGTAAGTTTTTTACAGTAAACTGTTTTATTTTGCTTTCTGGGTCTCTGCTGCTTCTGAAATCAATGGCTTGTTGTTTATGTTCTACTCTTTTTATGTCAAAAAAGAAATGTGTAATTATGATTTGGATATGTAATGCAAATTCTGTTAGCCATACTTAATTCACCATTTACGAGTAGCATGCCAATAACCATCATCTTTGTTTCTTTGGAGGATCAGTAGTAACACACTCTATTGTGTTTATAAGCCTGAAGCTAGTATGTGTCTAAATTTTTTTCTCTATGTTTGTATGTTAATAACATGCAATTGAATAGCATATGGATTTGGGGCAGTATAATTCTTCTTTAGAACTACTTACCTAAGCAATTAGCATTGCGGAGTATTTGCCACGCAGACATTTTCCTTTGTAGTTTCAGTAGCAACATACTCTATTCTGATTTTAAGTCCGAGCTCATGTGTGTGTGTGGGCATGCCTAACTTGTTGTATATTCATCTTCCTTTGAAGTTTGTGTGTGTCCGTGTTGTGGGCATGCTCAACTTGTATGATTGTCTTCCTTTCTCTCAAGTTTCAGTGGCAGCATGGTCTACTGTGTTTTTAAGTCTGTACTCGTGTATTTATGTATGTCTGCATGCATGTTCAACCTGTTTGTATATGGTCATCTTCCTTCTTTGAAGTTTCAGTAGCAACACACTATACTGTGTTTATAACTCCGAGCTTATGTCCTTATGCATGTGCAGCTTGTCTATGTACTTAACTATGGGGATTCCCCTCTAAGGTTGTACTGAACTTTTATGGATTTATTTACATCTTTCTGGTGAATCTTATTTGGTGTCCTTCTACTTTTTCAAAACTAAAAATAGTTTTAAAGAGTTTTAACCAAATATTAACAGAGTCATGCTTATTCATCTGCTTCACCAGCACATTTTATCTACCTATACAAGAATTTCATCTTTGTTCTTATTAGTTATTGTAAGTTTGTAACCAATGAATGTCAGATATGCCATTGCGAGGAAAAAGGCTTACAGCTACACCCTTCAGCTTGCAATTTGTCTCGGCCAGCTCTACGGATGCTTGGTTTATTTCATTACTGCATTCCTAGAGGGCGACAATTTCTCCACAAGCCCCTTCTATTACTGGGTCTATTACATCGGCGCTAACTGCTGGTGGGTTCTTATACCATCTCTCATTGCAATCAGGAGCTGGAAGAAGATAAATGCAGCGTTTCAATCTGAGAGAAAAACCAAGACTCGGTGAGGCCGCATTCACTCGCCGGAAAGGTTGTACAAGCCTAAATTATCACAATAAGAGTCTGTTTTTCTGAACATTTATCAATGGCTTTTGTACAAACCAAGATGAGCATGTCTTTTTGTTTTTACTTTGTCAATTAGAATTATGACTTTTGAAACATAATTTAGTACTAATTCTGGCTGGTTGTGCAACAATTGGTTACAATTTGAGCTATGGTGTATGTTTTCAGAGTTGTTTGTTATTATTTTTAATTTTCTTATCATGTTTAATTTTCTAGTTGTGTATTATCAATTTCAGGGAGGTATGCCCGCAATTTACCAGTCTTATAATGATATTTATGTAATTGGCTTTTCTTTTCTTAATATTTGAAATATTTTGAGATGCTCCAACTCCACTTTTTTATGTTAAAATAAAACATTAAATCAAATGAAATATTGATGGTTTTTTTCCCCTTGTATCCTCATTCCTCTATTCAATATTTAATAAAAACTCTTTATAAATAAAATAACCCTCTTGTCAGTCTTCTCTTACTATTAAGATAATATTTTTAAATTATTATCTATTTTTTTTATTGATTTATAAATTATAATTGTAGTTATAGTAAACATCAAAATATCATCTTTATATTTATTAATAATTATAAATTAAAAATATTTTAAAAATAGAAAATGATTAAAAAAAATCCTTAAATAATAAGATTATTTTTGGTCTTTTTTTTAATGAAAAAATATAATATAAGGGTTTTTTTTAATAAGAAATCCATTATTAATTAATTGAAAATTTTATAGAAACAAAATAAATTAGATTTAATTGAATCTCAAAGTCCAGGCGGGACTTTTCGATTTCAAATAGACCTGGCAGCCAATGGCATTCTTAGAAATCTCTTCGCGCTCGTTCCCTCTTCCGCCAATGGAATCCGAAACCCTAGCTCTCGATCTAGACGACAATGGCTTCCCCATCGACTCCCTCTCTTCGGAAGAGGAACCCGTCGATCGCGATTCAGAAAAGGTGGAAGAACGAGGCCTGGTGATTCCCAGTGCGGTGCAGAACACGGGCAGCTTCGCTTTGGATTTCTACGCAGGTGGCACGGATTGGTCGTGCTTGATTTCGAAGGAAAAATGCAGTGGAAACAAGGGCCTCGTGCAGAAGAACCTCTTCCAGGCGTGGGGGATCGAAAAGCCATCATTGATTCCTTCAAGGTCGAGCATTTCATTTTCTCCGCCTAGGAAGAGGCATTGCTCGAAAAGGATCGCTGAGGATCGGAGTGGAACCGAGCGGCCCCGAATTTGCCCATTTTATAAGAAAATCCCAGGTGTGAGCTTCTCTCGTGCCCTCATGACTCTGTTTGGATCGTTTCTTGTTTACTTTTACGTTTATTTTTTGGGTAGATTTTCATGAAGAATGGTAGCTGAATCACGGAGTAGCTACTTGTTGCTTATATACTGCAAATCAAATTTTCAGCTCTTATGGCCACTCTTTTATCATGAAGTAGAAATTGTAGTTCCTTCAATTTACTCTTTGATACATTTGAGGGAAGATTCACGGATTTATAATTAGGTTAAAACTTCTATCTTTATGATATGAATACTTATCCAATTTGGTGATGCAAAGACCAGTCTAAATATTTTCCCATCCGTGATATCATGAATGGTCAAGTTATGATGAATTTGGGAACATATCTTATTAGATGAATTATTGTGTTTTGTCCTTGATTGCATATCGTCCTCAGGAGGGTTATTAAATTTGTGAATGTGCCACCTCTATGCTTGCTGCGTAATTGCAATTTACTCATGCCTCCTGCCATTAGATTTATTGTCATATCCACAGCCGTTTGAGAATCAAAGGGAAAAATTTAAAATAACCATCTTGATGTGTGAATTCCACTAAATAATAGCAAGTTGAATACCTTGTTCAATTGCTAATCCTATTTTGTTTATGATGAAATGAAATTAATGTTGTTGCCAACTAATTCATGCTCTGATAAGTGTATAGATGTCTATGTTGTACAAGCTCACTATAGGTTCGTGACTTTTTCTCAATGATCCACACTAGTCATCCGGATTCGGTCATGAGGAAATGTTGCATATATATATATTATTGTTGTAGTTTTAGTGTTTAAATATAATTGCTTTAAATAAATGGGAAAGGGTAATTAATTCTCACAATAGGGACTTATGTGATGTGCCCCAATTCTTGTTTTGTGTCTTGTGAGGGATGCTTGTGATTGCAATATTCACATGAGTATGCAACTGTCTTGGAGGTTTATATATGCATTTAATCCTTCCAACTTTGCTGTATGCATTGCATTTCAAAATTATGCCTTTTGTTTTTTTTAATCCCTGAGCATGCAGGTACATCCTTTGCGGTAGATGCTTTCCGGTATGGACTGATTCAAGGATGCTCAGGATATTTTCTTACGCACTTTCACTATGACCACTATGGCGGGTTGAGCAAAAGATGGTCGCATGGTCCTATCTATTGCAGTCCACTCACAGCTCGCTTGGTGAAAATGTGTCTCTCGGTAAATCCACTGTAAGCCAATCCTGTAGTTGCACTTGTTCTGCATAAATTTCTTCTTGCTCATAGTCTATGTACCTTTCAAGACATAATATGTTTAATACAAGAATTGTTGATATGAATTCATCACCAGTTTCATCTGTCCTTTGGAACTTGACACTGAGCACTTAATTGATGGGGTGAAAGTAACAATGTTGGAGGCGAATCATTGCCCTGGTGCAGCTCTGGTTCATTTTCGCCTAAAGGATGGACGATGTTATCTGCACACCGGTGATTTCCGGGCTTGTAAAATGATGCAGTCATATGCTCTTCTTACCTCTCAGCGGATTAATGTGCTTTACCTGGATACAACTTATTGCAATCCCAAGTATAGGTAAGAATTTGACCATCGAAGGTGTGATCCTGTGTTTTTATTCATCAGTACCACTACCCGTTATTTGCTTATTTCAGATTTCCCCCCAAAGAAGATGTTGTCAATTTTGTTGTGCGGACAACGCGTAAATATTTAGAGAAGCAGCCAAAAACCCTTGTTGTTGTTGGATCTTACAGTATAGGGAAGGAGCATGTCTATGTCACAATTTCACAAGCTTTAGGGGTATGACTTAAAAATGTTCTTAACTTATTTTATTAACGACATCATTTAATACTGACATTCTTTCAAGGAATGTTTGTTACTCATGTGCCTTTCAAGCTTGTGTTTAAGTCAGTCTTACAACAGTGGGTTGTCTTTGCAAGGTATTATAAAGGAAAGCCATGCATAAATGTTATAATTACTCTTCTTGTTGACGGTTTTGTCATGGGATGACATAACATATGTTGACATTTTTTTTTTTTTAAAAAAAGCAGTTTAATTTAAGAAAAATTTGGAATATTCTAAACACTTGAAAGTTTTAGGGTAGAAAGAATTTTTAATTGGATTGTAATAGTTAGAGTTTATTTACTTGAGTCATTTGCTTAATTAGAATTTTATTTTATAATTTTTTATTTTTATAAAAAAATTAAGTGGGGTTATTTTAATTTTTTTTCTGTAAATTTTTTGGTGGAATGCTTTTTATTTGGAATTAATTCGCCACATACAATCTAGACTTGATCTAGCGTAAAATAGTGACAAGTCTTGGAGGAAATTGATATTCTTTTATTCGTCAATTGCTGCATTACTCTTTATTATGGGTCTCGCTTTATATTATTGATTGTTTTGTAGGTCCAGATATACACAGATCCTTCAAGGAGACGGATTCTGCAATCATTTGGTTGGCCTCAACTTTGTGGGCAGCTTTGCTCATCTGGTCAGACATCTCCGCTCCATGTTCTTCCTCTTTCAGTGTTACGACCTGAGGTTTAGACCTTTCCCTCATTATTCTATTTTTACTATTCTTTTTCATGTGATTTTGATGGTTAACAATTTTTAGTTTGCACATCTTAGAGCTTGAAGGAGTACTTGAAGAAATATTCTCCACAATTCACAGCAGTTCTAGCATTTCGTCCAACAGGTTTTTTTCATCTATTTTATTATTTTTCAATATCTTGTTCACAGGGTAATATTCTCTCTTCTAATATTTAGGGTGGACATATTCGGAGGCCACTGGAAACCATTTGGATCTAATTAAACCCACCTCCAAAGGCAACATCACTATATACGGTATGCTCCAACTTTTCCAATTGCTGAGAGTTGATTTTGTCAGCTAGATTTTCTGGATATGTTCGAATCAAGTTTTTTTCCCATGTTTCGATATGTCCAAGTAACACATAAAGGTCACGAAACACTCTGGAGATACTTATGAAAATCATATGGTTCATTTTTTTAAAGATGTATTTGATTGATGCCGGAACAATTTGATACTTAACACATTGTTATTAATCTTGGACTGTTGCTTGTCAATTTGCTGACAAATCTCAATCAACTATTGCTTTTGACTTATATTGAAGGTAGCATTCAGCAATAGTTAGGTTTCTTGTGCAAACCTTTCATAATCTTTGTTAACCACACATCAAGGAAAACTCTGTAGCCTATAGTAGAAGTGAAAAAATAATAACAAAATTGACCAAAATATCTTGCCAACCATCCTTCAACTAGTAACAACCAAAGGCTACTGATGCTCCCAAATGTAAATAACCTAACCAAGGAGACAAAACTGAAGAATAAGTGCTTACAGGAGATGGATCATCACTCCAAACATGCCATTGCATTTAAAGTCCAGCATCAAAGAAGCTCAAGGCAATCCAACATACAACTCCAAACGGCCGATATGAGATTACCGCCAAAGAAAGACACAAACTTAGGAACATCAAACTCTTGAATAGACTAGTTTCAGGAACATATATTTCCCTCTTTGAGAGAAAACCCTTCAAAACAAGATTTCTCAGTAATCATTCTGTAAGAGTTCATCTACAATGCCTAGAAAGCATGAACTACTAAAGCATATTAACACTTAATGAACTTTGCTTAGCAACAGATGTAAGGATCACTGCAATTATGGCCTTGAATATTCTGTCCTGCAACTTTTGAAGTTAACCATTTGTTTTGTTTGATATTGCACCTTAGCCTTGCAAGTTGTGCTTTTTCATGATCCAGATCATGAAATTAACTTTTTGCTCAACACTTCATGTTGGTTTTTTGGTGCATTGACTATTATGTGATTTGGATGTTTATTAACTTGATTTGCTCGAGTATTTTACAGGTGTTCCCTACAGTGAGCACTCAAATTATGAAGAGCTCAGAGAATTTGTGAAGGTATGATCCATACCCATAGTATTATTTTCATGTGTTGATTTATTTTGACATTACTTTCTTCTTGATGTCATTAGTTCCTGAGACCAGAGAGGATTATTCCCACAGTTAATGTGGGCAATGCCGCAAACCGGGATAAGATGCAATCTTACTTTCAAGAATGGCTGAAAACATAATATGTTTACTCTTGAGATGCCTACCATTTTTCAAGCAGTGCAAGTACTTATTATTTTCAGATTGTCCAAGAAATTCTGAAGCACCAAAGAGTAAACTGTTGGTCATTTATTCTGAGGTCAAAATCAAGAGCTTCTTAGAAGATTTTTTTAATTACTCATGCCAGAGCCAAAAACTACTTGTTAAGGCCTTGCTCGTGCCTTCTGCAGTATGTGACGTCATTGGATAATTTTTATCTATGATTAGCAGATTTTTCATAAATGGGTGAAGAAGATGACATTATTGATGATGCATTAATTACTTTAATGTCGAGCTTTTATTGAGGGAAAAGAACAGAAGATGCTTTCTTTTTTCAAGTTTCCTGCATCACCCTTCATTCATGTAACTATACCTCAAATTGCAGTGCATTTGAATTCATGGCAATGTGATATTGTTCTAAATATTTAGCAAAACATTAAATTTCAATACTTGTAGCTTGATTCACAGTATATAATGTCATTTATTGTAGGAAACAATTGATTGTGAATGCATATGCATCAGATAAGTTCTTCAACTAACTTATCACATGCAATATTTATCAGCAAAGTGCTCTCTCTTTTCATTAAACATCAGCATAGACTATGGCAACAAGAAACATAACAATGCCTTCTTTTCCAGATGAGCAGAAAACAAATCAACTTGCAAATCCAATCCATCATGAGCCATTGGAATGTAAAAATAGAATTGAGAATATTATTAAAAAGAAAAAACAGTGAACTAAGACATCATTTCAGAAATCCCACATTGGTTTCTCCATTGTATTTGTCCTCTGTGCCATCTGATGATGATAAGAATACATCTCCACTTCATCATGCTGTTGCTGCTGCTGCTGCTTCTGCTGCTGCTCATCAGAGTACCTCAATCCAGCAGTGTCCTGAACATAGCCATGAGAAACAGAACCAGCAGTAGTTCTAGTTCCAATTCCTAAGAAATCCTGAGTCATCCTTCCATCCCTTGTCTCCCCTGTCAACTCACCATTATTCCTCTTAACCTGCCCTTGCAAACCAACCATACAACTCCCATGATTTTCGACAAATTGTGTCAATTCAGAGTAAGCAGAGTTAGAGTTTATATTGTTATTATTAATAATATTATTATAACCAGTGAATCCTCTTAGAAGTATTGGAGAGATGGAATCATCACTAACTCTAGCTCCCATTTCTGCAGCCTTTTGCAGCAAAGCAGTTGCAGACATGTAAGCAGATGAGTTCCCCAAATTCATTCCTCCCAACTGAAGAAGTCCTGAGGACATCAGAGGGTTCAGAGACAGTGTGCTCTGCTCTGAACTTGATGATGAGTGCAATCCAGCCATGGAGTGTGAGAACATATCTTGTGTTTGGCTTTGTATACTTCCCACCATTGATGCAATCCCATGGTTTGTTCTGCAGTTCTCCTCCGCCAGTGCATCGCAGAATGCTCTATGCGTCACAAAGCTATCTTTCCTGCATCACAATGCCGAACAAAATTCAAATGTTACAATGGATTTTCATGCATGTACTATTGATTATTAAAATGTGTACCTCGAGAAAATGGTGCCACAATCACAGCGATACTCCTTAGTGCCGCAGATCTTCGCATGAGCTTTCCAATCAGATTGAACAGCGTACTTCTTCGAACACTTGTCACACTTCCATTTCTTCTCTCCGTGCTTTCTCGAGTAGTGTTTCTTAATCCCTGTTTGTCATATGCAAACCAAATCTATATTAGCAAATATACTTATTTTTTAACCACTTTGCATACTCTTAAGATTTTCTTTAATACCAGTAAGATCTCCCAATGCTCTGCTTGGATCATGGTGAACACAACTGGGCTCAGGACATACATAGACCTTCTTCTTGGCTTCCGTGTTTGTCCTCTGTTTCAGTTTCCATGGCAAGTTGTGTCCTCTCCTGTGCAGTTGCAGGTTCTGATCTCTCTGAAATCCTTTGTGACATACCTCACATATATATCTATTTGTAGCTAACAATGTTCTTGGTGATAGTGCTACCACTTCAGCATCTGGGTCTGCAAAAAAACAATTACCTTATTCACTGATCTCAATGACACTATAATATAAATGTTCTTGCCTGGATTTCCGGGGAGATTTCTTCTTTTCTTTGCAGAGGATGCAACAATTAATGGCTGCAGATTATGTGCACTCTGAGATTGAGATTCATCATCTGATGTGTTTGTTGACATGCTTGAGAGCTTTTTCAGAGCAGTGAAAGAGTTGGAAAACCAATGAATTAAAAGATTTCAAAACAATGCAAGGAATGGAAAATATTTACTGATTGACATATATAACAATGCAAATTGAGGACTTGAGAACATGACACCAAGAAAAAGTTCTTCTTATCAAAAAACTATTTCAAAGCCTGCAGTCCATGCATGCATTTTAAAATTTATGGTGCCATTTGATCTTTACTATTTGTCCTTTTGCAATCTTTGAGCACAAGAGGAGGCACTTGAGCATTGCATTAACACTTTAAGAGGTTTATATAAACATTAAGAGTTTAATTGGTGTTTAACATTAGGCACATAAATACATAGTCAAGGCATCATTATACTTAGTCTATGAAGGTCGCTTTTAATCAGCAAAATAGTTTTTGATGGTGGTTTAAGGACTTAAACAAAGAGGATTAAGATGAAATAATGGTAATGAGAGAACAAAGGTGGTCACAAACAAAGTCTTTGAGACAAGAAGAGGGTGCCAAAGAAGAGATCCATGGGATAAAACAAGTTGGGCGTTTTCATTAAAGATGATGAACTTTGCTTAGCTTGGCTTCTCATAGTTAGTAGTCTTTGTCCTTTACTTAAGTGTCTCCTAGTTTGGTTTGCAAATATTAATTCAATCTTTGGGAAAAACACAAATGCAAGCAAGAAAGCTTAGTAACTCCTAGTTGTCATGAATCATGATTTATTTATTTTATTTTAAAAAATAATTTGGACCCAAGTAATTCTAATATTAGCAACACATGGTTTACTGGCCTTAGATAACTAGTAAATTATTCAATTTGCTGATATAGTAAATGTTATCTAAAAGTCTTAAGAATATCTTTAGTTTACCAAAGAAAAAAAAAATTGTTTGTCATGTGATTTGCATTAAAACCATTAAAAAAACCAAAAAGAATTTTGTGTTAATCAATATATAGGGGAGAGAGAGCAATAGAAAAAGAAAATCCTCAAAAAATGAGCCCCAATAAAATAGAGAACAAAACAACGAAGACACCACGTGACATGCACATGTTAGTTAGAGTGGGCCAAGTAGTTAATCAATTAACGGTCAAAGGCTCAAACGCATGTTAACAGACCACTTTTCCCGGGCCAATGGATGACCAATAAAACCTCGTTAACCAAAGTACGACTCACGTTGGAGAGAGTTAAATTATCATTTCATTTTAAAGTAAGAAATACTTTTTTAACTTTTTCCAAACAAACAACATTCTAAATAATGCAAGAAAAACAAAATATATTTATTCATTCATAATTACATTTACAAGCCAAGTGAACAAAACACACTGCAAGTTCACAATTTCACAAAAAGATTCACAAATGAAATGACTCAAGAACGTTTCTCTTCTGGAATATGAAAAAAAAATACGAAAAACATTCCAACTTCGAATGCAATACAAAAGGAAGTATATGTACAAAGAGTTGCATGGTAGAGTTGGGAGTTTGTTTAACTCCAACTGACAAACTTCAGCTGCAGGCTTTCATCGACACAGATGAGCAAGCGAGAACCACAAAAAACACCGATCTCTGGACTATTTACAAGACGACAACACTCGAAAGGTGAGGACAACTTCAAACCTATTTACAAGACACAGAAGGCTCACCGGACTAACTTTTCCGGCATAAGCACACAGATTGTTAAAAAGGTCACATTCTAAAGGTCAAGCAAAGGCAGGAACCACGCAGTGCGGCTCTGAGTTTCCGCAAGTGAATCCTTCAATTCGCACCTTGGGCTTCGTCCCGAGTGAAGAACCACAGGACGGGGATCCTCGTTCCACCCTTTCCGTTCTTGCTAATGAGAGCTTTGACCCTGGGGAGATCGGCCCCAGAGGAGAGACTTGACAAAGGGATTGTTTGATGAAGACTGCATCATGGACAATGGGATTGCTTGTGCGAACAGGAGGTGAGCCGCAGAAGAAGCTCATTTGGTTGCCTGTATCTAGATCTCCATCATCCTGCTGGAAGTGAACTTGTAAGTGTCACCAGTACACAAGAATAACAACTCTTAACAGTCAAACTCACTCGAGGTTTGAGGAAAGAATACCAACAGGTACCTTGTTCAAGATTATGTCCAAGATCTCAAATTCCCCTCGATGCATTTGCATCATACTGCAATGTAATCAGACTCGGAGAGTTAGAATTCTTCACAATGAAGTTGATCGGGCAACACAATGGACACTAGCCATCTATTTTTCAAAAGTTAATAACATCTTACCCCTTTGGCCGGGAGCAGGATCTGTTGAGACCATCCAAGACATAGGGAGCCCGAGTCGCCCGACGAGGTTCAGGGCAGATGAGTTCTGTTCTCGTGTGTGCCTGATAACCATTCTGCCAAAATCTTGATTTGATCTCAGATGCTTGTTCTGGAAATAGTTGGCTAATGGCACCAAATCTAGCTGGGCAACCCTCCATCTTGACAGTCTCTGAGACATAAAAAATTCAACAGATCAATCTGGTGAATGGTTCCATGTTACAGATCTATACCATAACTTGCATCTGAGAAAATCAAAACATAGAACATTATCATACAGAACTAAAATGAAACATCTGCAACAAAGATCCACTCAACAAAATGAAGGTTAATAGAAATTATAATCTTTAATATAATCAACTTACTATAAGTGGCAAATATATAGATAGTACAGATCTTCACTCATGAGTATATAAATACAACACTAAAGAAAACAAGGATAGTAAACAAAATTGAAGATCAAGCTAAATTAATTAAAAACTTTAGGTAACAACATATGATAGAAGCAGGTTTAAAAAGAAGAAAAGAAAAGAAAAGACCAGTACTGAACCACATAAAAGAAAAGGCATTGCATTGCAGTTTATCACCTCTGACCAATCAAACAATTCTTTTGATGAAAGAGAATGATTTTTAAACAAACAACTACCAAAGCTTCCTTAGAAAAGGTATTAACATTAGCATATTAAACACCAACGCCACAAACACTACTTATCAGCTAAAGACGCACCTTTTCTTCACCCTCCTCTAAAGAAAGCAATTTTAGCAACATTATATTAAAATTCTAAAATAATGTAGCATTTCAGTGACACTACACCTAGATAAAATCTCTATAATAAGTGATCAACTCCATAAACAAGTCAACAGATCAAAAGACAATCTAACCTCTTTTAGCTACTACAAAAGATCATACTTTTTTTTTTATATAGAAACAGTGCATAATAGGAAAAAAAAAACTTATTTGAAGAGAAACAAACAGAGCAACGTTTTTTCACAAGATCTTTAAGTTCAGCCACACACACAGAAACGCAATAATCCAAACATACAAAACAAAGCCCCATCTCTCAGATCTCGAAGCCACAAACACAAAAACCCCAGCTTTGCTCACAAAAGGAACAGATCAAAGCCAATAATAACCAAAATCAAGCAAACCACAAAACAATCCATACATTCACATTCACATCCATAAAACAAAAGAAAAAAATTCTCATTTTTACCTGAACCGAAGCTTAAACCGCCAGATCCGTCTCCAAAACTCCAGCCGCCTTCAATTCCGCCCGAAACCACAACCACAAACCCTAATCCTCTCACAAATCCACCAAAATCCAACACCAAATAACAAAGACCAACAACCAAAAGCTAAAAAAAAAAAGAAAAAAAGAAAAAAACCTAAACCACAAACCTATAAGAATCAAAGATCTACAACAAAAAGGGAAGCGAGACCTAAGGCGAGGGCGAGAGAGGAGCTCCTTTACTCTTTTCTCTCGTTCCCCCCCGCTCGCTCGCTCGCTCTCCTCAGCCACCATGGATGGAGCTTTTATAGCTCCAAGAGATGCCTCGATTAATCCCCGATCTAATCCGCGTATTAAGGACTTAATTAAGGATTAAACGGGCACAATTAAGACTAAGCCTTGTCGTTATCTCTTGATTTTAAGTCGAGCCTGGGGACAACCTCTGACGAAGCATGCAATGCTTTCCTCGTGACAGCTGGAATTTTTTTTTTTAAAAAAAAAATTTTAATCTTCTTTTTTTTTAAATGTTATTCTCTCTTTTTTTATTTTTTTTATTTTTCATTTTTTTACTTTGTTGATTCCAATGTCTCCAACTCATGTCCAGCTTTTACTGTTCTTCTTTGATTCTTTTCTTTTTTCAATTATTTTTCAATTTATTCTTTTAATAAAACTGAATTTGAGCTGAAGATCGGTTTGTTATTAGCGTTACATCAAATCTTATGTTAACAACCTTTTTTTTTTTAATATAAAATTATTTGTATTGATTTTTTTTATTCTGACTTTATTAATATTGTTAATTTAAATTAAATTTTTTAATCCTGATTAGATCAACTCAAATAAAAATTCTCTTCCATATTCATTATTATTATTATTATTATTATTTTTAATCTCATATCTTTATCGACCAACTAATTGGATAAACCAAATACCACATTAATTTATACTGTGAGATTTTTGGCTTATAATAACAACTTTATATTAACAAATGATATTATATATATGTATACAAAAGAAAATAGTATTATTCATGATCATTGATTTGAGAAAAGCCATTTCCATCAAGTTATAAGAAGTAATTTATTCTGCCCTGTTTCTCCACTTTGGTTCCATTGTGATTTTGATCATGATATCATGTGTTTATTTTTCTTTGCAATATAAATATGTATGTGGAGGTTATATTTTTATATAATCAATTATATTATTATTATTATTATTATTATTATTATTATTATTATTATTAGCATCTATGATTTTTTTTAGTGTGCAAATTGCAGTGGTGTGTAGATGAATATTTTTTATTAAAATAATAAATAACGAGAATTCATTTTAAAAAAATGGGAGTTAAAAGAATATAAAACATATAATATTATAAAAAATAAGAATATAAAATTAGTCTTGTAATTGAAGGGTTTTTAATTTGAGTTTCTCAACTCGCAATGCAGTTATTATAACTGGTGCATGTTTTTATATCAGTTTTTTTATTAAAAACACTTGAGATTAAAAATACAAAATAAAAAATAAAAATAAAAAGATACACATACACATGAAAATGTGTTAATCCCTCATTAAAGCCCTTCTACACTCCAATGCCATCTAAAATAAATGCCCTCCCTAGTACATATTACTGTTCAACTGTTTGCTATATGTTAAAGTTGTGAACAAAGCATGTAGACTTAGGTGGACTTGTATCCTCTTCAACTGGCCATTAGACATCAATACAAAACAAAACATCAACTTTCTCATGTATTCCAACTGTTTACATATATCTTTGCCCTTTATGCTTCTATCTAATCATGCTCATTCCCCTTGGGATATATGCCTTCATTCCTTTATTAATTGTTCCTTCCTTTCTTCTAATTTATTTTTATTTAATCACAATATTAACAAATTTAGTTGTATTTCTCATATAAAAGAAGTTCGAGGGTTCAACTTCCTTTTAAAACCTAATAATAAAAAAATATTAAATATGTGTAAAGATGATTTGTTTATATTATAAATAAAAATTAAAAAAATTCTGTTTATAAGAAAAAGGGATACTTTACACGTAATTTTTTATGTTATGATCATTTAAATTATTTTATGATTTTATAAAGTATATAACTTAACTCAATTAAAAAAAAAAAGAAAATTAAAACATTAAACATTATGATCATTTTTTCATTTAATGATTTTATAAAATATATAGCTTAACCTAATTTAAAAAAATAATAAGAAGAAAATTAAAACATTAGTACTAATGTACTATTGTGATGTTGCTTGTTTGATAATAAAGAAAAAGTTAGGAAAGTTTGATTGATGAAATGGAGCCATATGTCTGATGTTGGCAACGTGCATGAAAGAGTCACTGATTTAGAGATCCAATCTTCAAGGGCCGGCCTGTCATTTTTCCTATTTGACCATGTTTTTTTTCCCACCCTTACACTTTGACTACCTCTTCCTAACATATTATTACTATTATTAGAGAAACTTAAATATTTCATAAATTATAAATAACTATACATATACACGTTTAAATCATCTGTATGCGTAAGGAAATGATTGTTTACTAAAGATATTTGTTTATAATTATTGGATGGTGATCCAATGTCTATTATTTATATAAATATTTTGTAAATTTACTGTTTATAATTATTATGTACCAATGTGTGATAATATTTGAACTGTTCAATATTATTTATAAATGTGTTGAGGATGTTGGATAGTAATCCAATGGTTAATGTTCCTAGATTTTGAATCTAAAGACATTTTTAGATGATAGATATTCATATATATTACTGATGTGCACTATTTGGTTACAATTGAATTAAGTGAATGAGCCTATTCAATTCTTGGGTTTTATTTTTTTAAAAAAAGATTTAACTTTCAAATGAAAATATATTTTCCCAAATTTTAAAAAATATGTTTTACTCCTGAGGTTAAGAATTGACACACTAATTTAGGAATATTCATTGGTTTATATAATTTTAGATATTAAAATTCAATACAAATTTACTTGAAAATGGTTTTATTCTGAAAATATTTAAATTAATTGTACAATAAATATGATTTCTCCAAATTTTTATTATAACTTTTTTTTATTAATATTATAAATATACATTTTACAATGTTATTTAGCAGACTGTGTAAGGTTATCGGATTGAACTCTTATTCCCAACCTAAATTTCATGATCAAAATATGAAGTTGAACTAATTATAAATGAATTCCGGTTATAATTAGTCAATTTGTTTGACCTGTTAATTAAAAGGTCAATATCAGTTGACCTATTTAATATAAGATTATTCTATTTGACCAAATTAATTAATTAGATGATTAATTAGCTAAATCAATTCTTATTATTCAAAGAAAGTAACAATCCTTGAGGGTTTTTTTGTGTGTGTAATGTATTGAATATCCCAATTTTATCCCGAAGCTATCCTCCAAAATTGATCAATCATAAATGCATATGCAATGACTCTTTTGCCCTCAGATTGGTAACATTAGCAATGAGACATCGCTTTCCATACCACTCTTCTTCTCATGTTTTAGATTTTGAATTGTTATTACTTCAAAATTCATTTCTTAGAAAAATCTAATTAAAATTTCATTAATTTTTTTTCACCAAAGTGGATAAACTTGAGTGTGCGCAAGTTCTTTAAAAATTCCACAAGCCCTCACCTTAAGCAAGTGTGAAGAGTTGATCCTGGAGATTGGGGAAAATTGGAAAGCTTAATTAATCCATGACTGACTATATATATTATGACAAGGAGGTGATGACCAAGAAGAAGGATTTCAAGGAGTTTTTTTAGAGAAGTACTTCATGAATGCATTTGATATGAATTAAATATGAGCACATTACACAATCAAATGTTGGAGTATGTTATTAAACAAACACAAGAGAAGGAAAAGCTTTTTCATTTCTTGTTAGTGTGACTTAGTGTATCATTTTATTTGCTCATCAATGAAAATGGTTGTTGTTGTTGTTGACTTAGCGTAATTTAATAGTAAAATGAACAATGAATAAATAAATAACACCATTATAATGTGTTAATCAAAAGTCCGCATCTCTCATCCCTGCATAGTTACAATGAAGGTATATATAGAGATTGAAAAACTAATAAACTATAGATGAGATATACACTCCATGTAAGGTATCATCAGCATCTCTGAACAAGAACCTAAGTCTTTGAACTAAGAGTTCTTCAATTTTTTTCATGTTTTTTCCTTCTTCTCTGTAGTCCTCTTGCCCAGCCCTTTTGATGTCCCCCTCATGGCCATCAGCCCCTCGCTCTCGTCCAGGACCATCTGCTAGAGTCTCTTGGGCAAATGTTGTTATTGCCTAACCCAATTTAGACCTTTAGGACCATCCTCCACATCTGAGAAGAGATCACTTTGAAAAAAAAATTAAAAATGCCTCCTTTGCTTCAATCACGATAGATCATGATCTCTAAAATTCATGCCAGGGACAGCATGCAAACATCACTATACGCAAAATTTTTGGGCAAGGCTCTCCCTCTGGACCAAGCCAAGCTTGCCTTGGTTGACGCCTAGTGAGGACTGGGAGCTTTCATCGTGGTGGATCTTCCCAATGGTTTTTATTATATTTAATGTGAGTCTTCTGAAATGCAGGGTCGTCTATTGTGAGACGGTCCATGGACGGTTGCTGGAAGAATTCTCCAACTCTCCTATGGTCAGAAAGCTTTCAACCAGTGTTTGAGAAGCTCTCGACTGCGGTTGTTTGGATTCAGATCTATCACTTGCACATGGAACTATGGGGAGGTGAAATTCTTGAACTAGTGGCTTCCCAGTTTGGTCGTATTCTTAAAGTTGATGAACATACTCTTGATCATTCATGAGCAAGTTTGCTCCTATCTATTTGGAACTTGATCTTGAGCAACTATTACAATAGAGGACCTAGGTGAAGTATAGTGGGTATTCTATTTTTGTTCTTGTTCTTTATGAAAAACTACCAGTTTTCTGTTATAGGTGCGGGATGCTTGGACACGGCGAGGAAAACTGCTCTTTCGCTAGCAGTCACTTGCACTCAAGTTCGCATGTGCCATCTGGTCTTGTTGAGCCAGAGCAGGTGCTAGCTGAAACAGAGATGCAGCTCAATGAGGTCGACAAAGAGCAGGAAGGTATCATCGGCAACACCAAACCCTCTTAGCAACCTTCTGAAAATGATAGCGAGTTCGGGCCCTGGATAAAACTGCGATAGTGACACATTGCTTCGCAGGGAAGGAGAGGAGGTCGCAGTGGTGGAACCACCAAATCTCAAAACCTTAACTCTGGTGAGCAACGTGGGGACAATGCTCCAGATATTGAAGCCTGGCCACTAGCTTGGACCTCCTCACAACACGTGGTCACTCATTGTTGCATGTAGGTGCCACGTGGCGCCATCACAGGGAGAGGTGGGTTGTCCCGTGCATCTCAAAACTCCTTGAAACTTCAAACAACAAATCCAGAGGTTCTCTCACATGTTGGAATTTTGTCTGGTGGTCCCAATACTAGTGATAATTCTCCTGTTAGTCACGAGGGGTGCCACCTACTTTCCCTCCTATCAACTCTGATGATGTCTCTTGTTATGAGGTGTTGCCGCCCTTACCACTCTCTAGCATTTGTGCGGATATCCCCAAAAAGCAAATCTCGTTGGCTCTCGAAACTTCTCTGCGTGGTGGAATGTGGAATCAATGCTTATTTCCTCTGTTATTCTTTATTCTTCCTCTCAAAATCACTCCTTCGAAGATAGGTATCTAATGGTGGTGGACAAAGTTGTTGACGCCCTGGTTTGCTCTTCCTAGAGTAACTTGAGTATGGATGACTCCTCCTTTGAAGATGTACGATCAACACAGGAGGTAGGCGATGATATGTTGCTCAGTTATTACCAGATGGATGCCAAGTCAAAAGCTCTTGCTCAGAGAGCCCCTTCATAGTGGGGTACGAAACTGAAGAAGGGGAGAATGTCTCCTATTTCCTAATCTTTGCTCTTTCTTCTATCTTTTTTTCTTCTCTTCATTTGTTATTCATGGACTTAAAAATCATCTCTTGGAATTACAGGGGTTTATCCAACCCACATATTGTGGATCGTATTAAAAACTTCATGAAAAATCAGAAGCCGGATTTCATTTGTTTGGTTGGGACTAAGTCTATTGCTCCCAGAATTCATCATTTTTATGCTAAGCTTAAACACTGCTGGGAATGGGCTGCCATCCTTTCAAATGGTTTCTCTAGTGGTATTATTGTCCTTTGAAATCATTCAATCGGTAGTGTTACTCCCGTTGCAGTGTCCAGATATGCTCTACACCTTGTGATCTTTTCGAATGAGGATACTTGGATCCTTACTATTATCTACAACTCACAGGTGCTTTCTGAACATAAGCGTCTTTGGAAATCTCTCTCTAAAATTATTGTTTTTAACTCCTCGTGGCTACTTAATGGCGACTTCAATGTATCACAAGCCATGAGGAACATAGAGGGGGAAAATTTAGAAATTATGCTTCAAAGTCCACTTTTTCTCAAAATTTATCTTTGATAATAGTCTTCATGATCTTGGTTTTTTGGGCCCTGCTTCACTTGGTGTAATGCTCAGAATGGGAATGCGCGCAGATGGGCAAGGATTGATAGGTTTCTTGCTAATATGAACTGGTTTTTAAGTTTCAAAGAGTTTTCAAATCATCATTTTCCTTGCACTAATTCTGATCACTCTCCTATGTTTTTGAATGCTTGTAATTCTTCCAGATTTTCAAATAAAATTTTCCGTTTTGAAAATATTTGGTTGGATTATGAGGGTTGCCATAATAGTATTATAAGTGCTTGGTCCGAGAATTCATCTGTTTCCCCTATGTATTACTCGTACTACATGTAACATTCTTAGGTGGAAAAAGACTGGTCTAAGCCACATTGATGAAGAACTTAATAATATCCAGGCTGAAATTAGGAAGATAGAGGAGAAGGATGCTCTCACTCCTAGCAATTGGCATACAACTTAGCTCAGAGCTTTGTACAACCACCACAATTTCTTAATGACACAACAAAGCATTTTCTAGGGTCAACGTGCTAAGATTCACTGGATGACTAATGCAGACGATAACACTCATTACTTTCATAACTCAGTCAAAGTTTGCCAACATAGAAACAAAGTAAGAGACATTAAATACACTTTGGGTAACATCTTCTCTAGTCAAAATGACGTTGAAAATTGTTTTCTACATTTCTTTAAAAACCTCTTGTCTTCTTCTTCTGTGCACAATTCTGATTTCTATTTTAATGCTCTATCGAATGATTTGTGTGGGATCGAAAATATGCATCTGGCACATGAAAAGACACCAGACAATATATCGAAGCACAAATATCGTATTTGTTTTGTATGGGTTCCTTCATTCCTAATAAGGGGCAAGCCCCTATTATTAATTACTCCAGATTAAAAATCTTAGGAACCTCCGATTAAGGGCAAAAGTACAAGTAAAGAGACAAGAGAATTTGCAAATTATAAATTTTGTTATTTTATTATATAAACATATTGATTACATCACTTATATGTTGATATAAATGACTTTATATATATATATATATATCGTTGCCACGGCCTATGCCTTGCTACCACGTTGCCTGCCGCGTTGCCATTTTGAGACGTATATTTTACTGCCGTCTCTTTTTTTTTTTTAATAATAATTTTGGTTACTATCGTGAAATGAATAGGCCACCACTGCCTATGCCTTATCATCGTTATATATCTCATTGTCACCACCTTGAGATAAATTTAACCATTGTCTTGAGACAAGCACCCTGGTTGTTGCTTTAAGATTAGCGACGTCTATCATCTCTAGATCGCGTTATATATCTCATTGTCGCCTTGAGATAAATTTAACCACTGTCTTGAGACAAGCACCCTGGTTGTTGCTTTAAGGTTAGCAGCATGCTATCATCTCTAGATTTATTTATTTGGTTATTTATTTATTTATTTAGTTCTATTTCAATCCACAATTATCATAGAATTTTTTTTATTTATTTGCGTATATATATATATATATATATATATAGTAAGAAGACACATGGCCCACTGAAATTAGAAACATACAGAAAATGCCCCAAGTGTCATACACATGGGTATATACACCTATCCCCAAATATATATTTGCATGCTTCTCATTACTTCATTGCATATATGCATGTTTTCCCATCCATTCTTTTATATATTTTTTTACTTTTCATCTCATGCATGTTTTCTCATTCTCTTATTATCATTATTTCTTTTAATTCCATGCCCTCTCTTTTTTTTCTTGCACGTATGCATGCCCCCTTCTTTTTTTTTTTATGTCCATATGCATGACATGCTCTTTTTTTTACTTTTATTATTATTATTATTATTATTATTATTATTATTATTATTATTATTATTTATTTGCATGTTTCTCATCATTTCATTTATTTTTGGATGATGGAGCCTACATTTGGACTCTTCTCTTGAATTCATGAAGGGATATATGAATACAATAGATAGCATGATTCTTTTATGATTATATTCATGCTTACATATATTAATTTTTCTTTTTAAAAATACCCCATGTATATCCCTCCATGGTGGGCCCCACGTCTTATAGCATGCCTCCATCAAATTTTTTTATTTTTTAATATGTATTGTTTTTATTGCCATGCTTCTCATTATTTTTTTTATTATTATTTATTTTATTTTATTTATTTTTTTTTGATGATTTTTTTTTATTTTGATTTTTATTATTATTTTTTTATTTTTTTTTATTTTATATTTTTTTTACGGCACCGACAGAACTTATTTATTTATAATGAATTAAAGGGGACCCAAATACAATACGCTTAAATTCTTTTAGCGTTTCTATTCAGTAGGCACACACCGGTATTCTGCAAACTTGGCAAAAAAAAATAATAAAAAAATAAAAAAAGCAATTGTGGAAGAAATGCTTTAAGATCGATATCATGCGGTTCCACCAGGATGGCCCGAGCATGCGTGCAAGAGCGGTTGAAGAGCTTTAACAACGATGCTCATGTTCAGTCTAAAATCAGCTTCATACTGAACACACAAAGCAGCTACAGCAACAGCTTTTGGAGGATACTCTCCATTTAGCCTTGTATCAACACATTGCTTGACCTTGTCTTCGCTCAATCTTGGTGTTGCCCATGTAACAAGACTTTGCTGCCCTCGTGGTAATGTATGATCCACAGGCTTCCGACCAATCAAGAATTCCAGAAGAACCACACCAAAACTATAGAGCATGATAACCAAATGTTCCAAGAACTCGAGTGGAATGAAGACGTGCTGCTGCATCAGGAGCTTGATTTGATAGATCAAAATCGGCAATCTTCGCAACATCATCATCGAATAGTAGAACATTGCTCGACTTGATGTCTCGGTGGATAACATGTGGTTATGCTTTCTCATGCAAATATTCAAGACCTTTTGCTGCACCAACAGCAATCTTCACTTGCTGCGCCCATGGCAGAACAGGACCAGGCTCTGCGCCTTTAACACCTTTCCGACCGTGAAGAACATCATGAAGAGAGCCCATTGTTGCAAACTCATAAGCAAGGACTCGAAGACCTCCATCAACACAATATCCAAGCAACTCAACAAAATTGTCATGTTTCAACCTCGAAACCATAGACACCTGTGCCAGTAATTCCTGATCTGGTTGCTTACTGGTGTCTAACTTTTTAATGGCTGCTGCTCTCCCATTTTTAAGGACACCATAATATACTCTACCATATGAACCCTCACCAATCAATGCATGGTTCCCAAAATTGTCTGTTATTTCCTTCAGTTCATCTACAGAAACAGCAGGGACATCAATGGGCTGAACTTTTACAACTTGTGCACCTTGTGGAGTAGGATCTGAAGCACGGTAAAACCCATCATTACCTGCTGAATGGCTCGACTTATAAGGAGCTCCATTGTCAGCTGCTCCATGAATATCTTTCACGCAGCAAGAAAAGCATCCCATGATTCTATTTCCTCAATAAAATCCTTCCACTCCGCCGTGGAATTCAAAGCGAAGCAGAGCGTGACAGCGAGACGAGACTTAAGAGCAAAAGCTCAAAGACGACGCGATCTAAGAGCCCGAATGGTAGCGACAACACAATGGCTGCAAGACGACAACGAGTGGCAGCAGGTGAAGGGCGACAATCGACATCCGGCGTGATTGGTGGCCTTATCTCAGCCTCTCAATCACGCCGGCAACATCAACGATGAACGTGGCGACGGCGAGCAGTGGTGACAGGCAGCAACGTTTTTGGTATGCATGCGAATTCTGAGAGATAGATGCGCACCTTTCTTTCCTCCTTCGTCTTCTAAATCTCTTCTTTCTCTCCTTTTTTTTTCCAAAAAAATCTTTCTCCAAAACAAAAACCACTCCTCCTTCGCCGATCCTTCCCCACTTTTAAAGAAAAAAAACTTAGATCTTATCCTCTTCTCCGTCAAATCCTAACCAAGTCAGGATAGAGATAAAACTAAATCAAAAATTCAAAATTTTAAAACTGTAATTAATTAATATATATATATTTTAATTAAAAACTTATCTTTTCAACCAACCTTCTCTACGAAGTGACCAATTTTTTTTCAATTTATATATATTATTATTATATTATTATTATTATTATTTTCTTTTATTTTGTTATTATTATTATTTTTTAATTAATTTTAAATTCGAAATTTGAAATTTAATAATTTTTTTATTATTTTTTTAATAATTTTTTTTTATTTTTTTATATTTTAATTAATTAATTAATTAATCTAATTAATTAAATTTTATTATTATTATTTATTATTATAATTATTATTATTTTTATTTATTTTTTTTAAATTTATTTTATTTTATTATTATTATTTTTTATTGTTATATTTTTTTATTTTATTATTATTATTTTTTATTATATATATATTTTTTGTTATTTTGGTTTATTTTATTAATTTCAAATTCAAAATTTGAAATTTATTTATTTATTTATTTATTTTGTTATCATTTTTTTTATTATTTTTTGTCCTCTTTTCTTTTCACGTGGGATTCCCTAAAGAGGATAAGATTTTATTTAAAAATTTAAAAATTTAAAATTTTAATTAATTTTTTTAAAATTTTTTTTTAATTAAAAATTTTTTTTAATAATATTTTTTTTAATTATTTTTTTTTAAATTCAATTTGCCTCGGGATATGTATTTGGATGTCTCGGTATTTGTACTTTCTCAAATCGCCTCGAGATCTGTTTTTCAGGCTTTATGAAATTTAGGATTGCCTCGGGATATATGTTTGGCTATCCTAAGATCTGCGATTGCCTCGAGATATGTGCTCTCTAGGGCAATTTTATAATTTGCATTTATGCCTCGAGATATGCTCTCAAGGGCAATTATATAATTTTGCATTTATGCCACGAGATATGTTCTCAATGGCAATTTTTTTTCTTTAAAAATTTTCTCTTTTTAAATTTTCATTTTACCTCGAGATATGTCCTCAAGGATATGTATATATATATATATATATATATATATATAGTATTTTTGCATTAATGGCTCGAGATATGTTCTCAAAGGCAATTTTGTAATTTGGCATTTTTGCCTCGAGATCTGTGCTCTCGGCTGATCTTGTGATTTAAATATTTTAGATCGCCTTGAGATCTATGCTCTCGGCTGATCTTGTGATTTAAATATTTTAGATCGCCTTGAGATCTGTGCTCTCGGCTGATCTTGTGATTTAAATATTTTAGATCACCTCGAGATTTGTGCTCTCAGTTGATCTTATCATTTGAATATTTTAGATCGCCTCGAGATCTGTGCTCTCGGCTGATCTTGTGATTTAAAATTATCTCAAAAATGTCTTCTGCACTTATCTTGAATATATCCAAATATAATGAAATTTATTTATTTTAACCATTTGTTGTCCCAATTCAATTATGATTAAACTGTGTGTAATAATTTCTTTTTTTAAATTTTTATTCGATTTGAATCAGGACATGCAATTTTTTACATAAACAATTTGCATGTTCTTACGGACATGGATAGAGAGATTTTGTCAAGACCCATCTCCAAAGGAGAGCTCTACATAACTCTCAAATCCATGCCCTGATGTAAGAGTCCTGGGCCAAACGGTCTTAATGTTGAATTTTATATCTATTATTGGAATCAACTTGGTGATCATTTCTTTAATGTGGTTTCTCATTTTTTTAGTACTAGTCACCTTCCCACTCTTTGGGCAAACCCTTTGTTGCTTTAATCCCTAAAAAAACCAACTCTATTTACGTTACCGATTTTAGACCTATCTCTCTCTGTAATGTCTGTTATGAAGTCATCTCCAAAATGCTTGCAAATCACCTTAAATCAATGATTCACACCCTTTTTGGTCCTAAACAGGCTAGGTTAATTCCTGGGAGAGGCGTTGTTGATAACATTATCGCAGCCCAGGAAATTGCCCATAGTTTGGAAACTAAGATTGGTATTCCCCTAGGATGATTTGAAAAATAGATATTGAGAAAGTCTTTTATACAGTTGAATAGCCTACCATTGTTGCTACCCTCCGGAGGATGCTTTTCCCTAAAACTTGGATCACTTTGATACAATCCTTTCTTTCTTTTGCTTTCTTTTCTTTTATTATTAATGGGCAGCACACTTCTTGGGTCAATAGTAGTAGGGGAGTTCCTCAAGGCGACATGATTTCTCCTCTGCTCTTCCTTTTGGTTTCCTAAAATCTCATTGCAATTCTTAATAAAGCCATTTCTCTTGATTTAGTTCATGGCTTCAATGATAATCTCTCCAGAAATTTTAACCACTTGATATTTACGGATGACTTAATACTTATCACTATGGCTTCTAGGAGATCTGCCAGAAATTGTCTCATGTGCCTTAATCTTTATCAAAGTCTTACTGGCCAAAAACCAAACTTGATGAAATCAGCCATCTATGTTCCTTCTTGGTGTAATAGAAAGTTAGTTAATGTTATTTCTAGGATACTAGGTAATAATTTGGGAACTTTTCTCTTTATTTATTTTGGTATTCCTGTATCTCCTAGAAGACTGATGGTTAATCAACTTCAGTACATTCCTAACAAAGTGAAGTCAGTTATTTAAGCCTAGAACCACTCTTCTATCTCCCTTGCTGGCAGAACAATTCTTTTGAATAGTACTATTTTTGTTATTCCAAATTACTTTATGTGATGAATTTGTCTGTTTCCACTTTGGACTATATCTCTAAATTGCTTTCTTCTTGGCATATTTGGAACCCGCAAAAAAAATTTCAAATTCTTCTTTGTTTTATAAGTCAATTTGTAATTCTGCAAATGTTTTGAATCCAAATATCAAACTGCTTTCTTGTAATCCTTCTAAGATTAATATTTAGAAAGACCTTTGTATTTTTTATCTCCCAATCTCCCAAAAGCCTACTTTTCTCAACATGTCTCTCAATTTTGAAGAAATTCATTTTTCGGATCTTCTCACTACTAATGGCGTTTATTCTTCTACTCTGGAGAATATGTTTGGCTTTACTTTAGACAGGGAATGGATTGGTAGCATTAAAATTAACACTGTATATCCAAACTTCTGGATTTGGAATAATCACTCTAGCAAAGCTTCGATTACCTCCTCTGTGTATGATCAACTCAATGGTGTTACTTCTTTTAATGACTGGAAGGGTTGGTCAGATATATGAAGACTCTCTGTTATGCCTCATATTAAGGTTCACATTTGGAAGCTTGCTCATGGGAAACAGCCAACTGGAGCTTATCTTTATAATCCAATATTAGCCCAAATAATCCTTGCCCTCTGTGTTGTATAGAACCTGAAATGGATGAGCATTTATTCTGGGATTGTTCCAAAATCTTACATTGCTGGGATGAGCTATTTGCTAAGCTTCATCTCAATGATAATTTGGTTAATTCTTAGTACAGGTTCATGGCTTTTGGAGATTAAAGACACTTGGGCAAAATCTCTAATTTTAGCGGTTACTTAACTTATTTGGAAACAAAGATGTAACCTAATCTTTCGTAATTGCCCTGTTAATTCCAACTTGATTATCCCTCGTGCTTGGTCTCTTTGCTCAAATTGCAACAAACAATCTATTAAGGAGTGCTTCAAACTTTGCTTGAATTCCAATAGCATCTCAATATTTAATGAAGCATCTTGGTGTGCAAAAAGATAAGCGATAAGGTGAAAGTGCAATTTCATAAAAAATAATTAGTTTTTAGAATGTTACAGTCTAAATATGGTCATCATTGAAGTAGTGCGCATGCATAGCATTTATAAAATAGTTGACATAGTAACATCCATCCCACTTTAGTAAACCAATTATTTACTATTTTTATCTCATGAGAAATTACTTATGCAAAGAATTGTTGTTTCATAGTGGAGGGTGAATAAAACCACCCACTTAATGCTTATTTTTCCTAATAGCAAACCACCTTAGATACCTAGAACATTATCTTTATGCATTATCCACATGCACGTCCTAAAACTTGAAGCATTATTCTTACATATTATACACCCACCTATCTTTTCAAAATCATCAAACACTTAATAAAAAAATCATTATCAGTTAAATAAAAAAAATTAATCCTATATGCCAACCATAATATTCTTCTACAAATACAATTGTGTAAATGAAGTTAATCAATTTTCATTATTTATTAAATCATTATTATGGTGATTATTAATATGATAAAGGACCAAAAGGTTCTTGTTAAGTTTCTAACAATTTAATAAGACAAAGTGTCCTGAGACCAAAAGGTCTATATTTAATCCTGATTTCTAAAATTTAATATTCTATTTTTTTGCTGGTTCACAATCTCCATTCCAGTGTGCGCGATGTGACCTCACCACCTTCTTTTTCGATGCCAACTTCCTCATTTTCATCATCAGCCATTTCAACATCACCTGTTTGCGTTGTAAAGGCATGATCAGATTAGTTCAATTTTTCATAAAATGGCATCACATCCTTAAACTCTCGTCCAGATCAATCATGAGAATTTTTATCTAAACAGCCTCGCTAGTTTATATCTTTCCGTTTGCTCTTAGCCTCGCAGTCTGAACATAATTAGGTAATAAGTTCATTATTGATTAGACAGATCGAGCGAGAGTTGCCATAAGTATAATGTTGTTACTTATTTCGGCAACTAGTACTGCCAAAACTTGCTTAAATTGTGTGAAAATCCACAAATATTAACAAAAGCCCAAAAATTAAACACTTAAAATTATATCTATGCCTTTGCAGAGGTATTCACTTAATTATAGTCCTTGTTATTTTCTCTCTAATTTCATAGAAATTCTGTATTTTTTAGACAATATCGGAGTACTATTACACAAAAAAAAAATCCCCTAGCTCAGGAGAAATGAGGGTTTTTTTCTCTCGCTATAAAGAAGAAATAGATCACAGCGAAGTAGCAGGAAAATTGTGATGGTGAAAAAGACAATTGATAAGGTGGAATTGTAATTTCATAAAAGTTAATTAGTTTTTAGAATGTTACAGTCCTAATATGGTTATCATTGAAGTAGTGCACGTGCATGACATTTATAAAATAACTCACATATAAACATAGCAACAATTATGAATCCCATCATTGACCCGGGCCTACCGAGCCCAGAAATTTGAGGCTTTGACCCAGCTCAAGGCCAGAACTGAAGGGCGTCATAAATAGTTTGGGTAGGGCTAGGCTGGCTCGAGTTTTAAAATATGAAGTTCATGGTCTAGCTCATGGGGTTGGCTTTTTGAATCAATTGTTGAATCGAGCTAGGATTGGCCTATTGGATTGGGCTCTCAGCGGCCCGCTGTTATTTCTTTATTTAACTTTAATTAATTGAACTCTGTGATGATTTAAAAATAATAATTATAATAAACAATTTTATTAATTTATTATTAAAATGAATAAATACAAATAAAAATAAAAGGTCCCCACTCATCACTAATTTCTAAAATTCAATATTCTACCCTTTTGTTGGTTCACCATCTCCATCCTGGCATACACGATGTGACCTTGTCACCTTCCTCTTCGATGCCAACCTCCTCATTTGCATCATCAACCACCTCAACATCACTGATTTGCGTTGTAACGACATAATCAAGTCAGTTCTTCTCCCAATCTTTCATAAAATGGCATCACGTCCTTAAACTCAAGTTTTGATCTATTATGGGAATCTCTATCCAGACAACCTCTCTTGTTTATATCTTTCTGTCAGCTCTTAGTCTCACAATCTCAACATAATTAGGTAATGAGTTCATTATTGATCTATCAAATCGAGCGAGAGTTGCCATAAGTATGGTTTTGTTGCTCATTCTGGCCACTGGTACCGCCGCAACTTGTTTAAATAGTGTGAAAATCTCCAAATAGAAACAACCCCCCTCCCAAAAAAAAGACCCCCTCAAAATTAGATCTATAGCTTCCCATGGATATTCACTTAGTTTTAGACCTTGCTATATTCTCTCTAATTTCATCGAGATTCTGTGATTTTTAGGCCTTATCAGAGCACTGTTACACCCATAGTTATCAGACCCGGCCCGGGCATTGACCCGGTCAAGACTCTGGGTCACGGGTCAATTGGTTCAACCGTCGGGTCATTTGGGTCAATGCTGGGTTGATAAAAATATTTTAAAATATTATTTTTAAAATTATAAATTAGTTTTTAATTATATAATAATATATCATAATAATATCCATGAATTATTAGTTATCAAATAAATAATTTGATGGAAAAAATACAAAATAATTGCTAATCTTTGATTTGGAAGTAGTAGAAAAGAGGAAAAAAGCTCAAACTTCATATAATATCAATACATAACAATACTAATTCACAATAAAAGTTTAAATTTATCATCAAACTATCAAACCAAACTCAATCCAATATATAACCAAAGTTCAAAATTGAAATTACAAATCAAACTGGGTCAATTGGTCTGACCGCCGGGTCAACTGGTTCGACCGCCGGGTCAATCAGTCCGACCGCTGGGTCAACCGGTCTAACCACCGGGTCAAAGCGGGTCAATGCGGGTCAGAACGGGTTGATTGCATAACCGGTCTAATTAAAGACCCGGACCGGTTGAAGCACCGGGTCACCGGGTCAACCGGTCCGACCGCCGGGCCGGTCCGGGTTTGATAACTATGGTTACACCAATAAACACCTAGTTTAGGAGAAATGAGGGTCTTTTTTTTTCTTGCTATTGCAAAGAAGGAGATTGCCAGCGAAGCAATAAGAAAATTGTGATGGTTAGAAGATAAGGGATAAGGTGATAGTGTAATTTCATAAAACTTAATTATTTTTAATATAGTACTATCTTATTGTAGTGATCATTGATGTAGTATGCGTGCATGATATTTATAAAATATCTGACAATATAAAACATACCAACATCCATCTCTCCAATCATTGGGCCGGGCCTACCATACCCAGAAAATTGAGGCTTTAACCTAGCTCAAGCCCAGATCCAAAGGGTCTCATGAATAGTTTGGGCCAAGCTGGGCCGGCCCGAGTTTTAAAATATAAAGTCCATGGCCTAGCTCATGGGTTTGGCTTTTTGAATTAATTGCTGGATTGGGCTAGGATCGACCAATTGGATTGAGCTCTTATTGGCCCACTGTTATTTCTTACTTTAACTTTACTTAATTCAACTCTATGATGATTTAAAAATAATAATTATAATGAACAATTTTATTAATTGATTATTAAAATGAATAAAAACAAATAAAAATAAAAGGTCCCCACTTATCCCTAATTTCTAAAATTCAATATTCTACCATTTTGCTGGTTAACCATATCCATCCTAGTGTGCGTGGTGTGACCACGCCACCTTCTTCTTCGATGTCAACTTTCTCATCTACATCATTAACCACCTTAACATCACTAATTTTCACTGTAACAACATGATCAGGTCAGTTCTTCTCCCAATCTTTCATAAAATGGTATCACATCCTTAAACTCGAGTATCGATCTATTATTGGAACCTTTACCCAAACAACCTCTCATGTTTATATCTTTCGGTCTGCTCTTAGCCTCGCGGTCTCAACATAATTAGATAACGAGTTCATTATTGATATGTCAAATCAGGCGAGAGTTGCCATAAGTATGGTTTTGTCAATCATTCCGGCCACTAGTATTGTCGCAACATGTTTAAATTGCATGAAATAGAAACACACACACACACACGCCCCACCCACCCCCAAAAAACCCTTCAAAATTAGATCTATGGCTTCCAATGAGTATTCACTTAGTTCTAGGCCTTGCTATTTTTGCTCTGATTTCGTCAAGATTCTACTATTTTCAGTCTTTATCGGAGAACTGGTACAAGAATAAGCATCTAGTTAAGCAGAAATGAAGTTCTTTTTTTTTCTAGTTATTACGAAGAAGAAGATCGCCAGTGCAATAGGAAAATTGTGATGGTGAAAAAAGATAAGGGATAAGGTGATAGTGTAATTTCATAAAAGTTAATTAGTTTTTACAAGGCTACTGTCTTATTATAGTCATCATTAATGTAGTACGCGTGCATGATAAATAGTTTATATATAAAACATATCAGCAATCATCTCTCTCATCATTGGGTTGGGCCTATTGAACCTAGAAAATTGAGGCTTTGGCCTAGCTCAAGCCCATATCTGAAGGAACTCATAAATATATAGTTTGGGCCGGGCTGGGGCTGCCCAAGTTTTAAAATATGAAGCCCATGTTGTAGTTTATGGGTTTGGCTTTTTGAATTACTTGTTGGATCGGCCTATTGGATTGGGGTCTTACTGGCCCGCTATTATTATTTTCTCCAGCTTTACTTAATTAAACTATGTGATGATTTAAAAATAATAGTTATAATCAATAATTTATTAATTGATAGTTAAAATGAATAAAATAAATAAAAATAAAAGGTCCCCACTTATCCCTAATTTCTAAAATTCAATATTCTAGCCTTTTGCTGGTTCACCATCTCCATCCTCGCATACGCCGTGTGACCTCGCCGCCTTCTTTTTCGGTGCCAACTTCTTCAACTTCATCATCAACTACCTCAACATCACCGATTTGTGTTGTAACGACATGATCAGGTCAGTTCTTCTCCCAATCTTTCATAAAATGGCATCACATCTTTAAACTCGAGTTCAGATCTATTATGGGAATCTTTACCCAAACAACCTTTCTTGTCTATATCTTTCCGTATGGTCTTAGCCTCGCAGACTCAACATAATTAGATAACAAGTTCATTATTGATCTGTCACAACGGGCGAGAGTTGCCATAAGTATGGTTTTGTTATTCATTCCGGCCACTGGTACTGTCGCAACATGTTTAAATTGCTTGAAAATCCCCAAATAGAAACAAACCCCTCTCCCCCCTCCCTCCCCAAATTAAACCCTCAAAATTAGATTTATGGTTTCCAATGAGTATTCACTTAGTTCTAGACCTTGCTATTTTCGCTCTGATTTTGTCGAGATTCTGCAATTTTTAGTCCTTATTGGAGAACTGTTACACCAATAAACACCTAGTTAAGTAGAAATGAGGGTCTTTTTCTTTCTAGCTATTGCGAAGAAGGAGATTGCCAGCAAAGCAATAGGAAAAATGTGATAGTGAAAAAGATAAGGGATAAGGTGATAGTGTAATTTTATAAAAGTTAATTAGTTTTTACAAGGCTGCTATCTTATCATGGTCATCATTAATGTAGTACGCGTGCATAATAAATAGTTGACATATAAAACATATCAGCATCCATCTCTCTCATCATTGGGTCGGGCCTATTGAGCCAAGAAAATTGAGGCTTTGGCCTAGCTCAAGCCTAGATCAAAAGGAACTTATGAATAGTTTGGGCCAGGCTGGGCCGGCCCAAGTTTTAAAATATGAAGCCCATTGGTTTGGCATTTTGGATTAATTGTTGGATCGGGCTAGGATCGGCCTATTGGATTGGGCTCTTACAGGGCCGCTATTATTTCTTTCTCCAACTTTACTTAATTAAACTCTGTGATGATTTAAAAATAATAATTATAATCAATAAATTTATTCATTGATTATTAAAATAAATGAAAACAAATAAAAATAAAAGGCACTACTCATCCCTAATTTCTAATATTCAATGTTCTACCCTTTTACTGGTTCACCATCTCCATCCTAGCGTGCGGGGTGTGGCCTCGCCGTCTTCTTCTTCGATGCCAACTTCCTCATCTTCATCATCAACCACCTTAACATCACCGATTTGCATTGTAACGGCATGATTAAGTCAGTTCTTCTCCCAATCTTTCATAAAATGGCATCACATCCTTAAACTCAAGTCCTATTGTATTATTTGAATCTTTATCCAAATAACCTCTCTTGTTTATATCTTTCTATCTGCTTTTAGCCTCGCAGTCTCAACATAATTAGGTAACGAGTTCATTATTGATCTATCATATTGGGTGAGAGTTGCCATAAATATGGTTTTGTTACTCATTCCGGCCATTAGTACTGTAGTAATATGTTTAAATTACGTGAAAATTCTCAAATAGAAACCCACCCCCCCCCCACACACACACACACACACACAAAAAGGAAAAATTAAACCCTCAAAATTAGATCTATGGCTTCCCATGGGTATTCATTTAGTTGTAGACCGGGCTATTTTCTCTCTGATTTCGTCAAGATTCTGCAATTTTTAGTCCTTATTGGAGAACTGTTACACCAATAAGTACCTAGTTAACCAAAAATGAGTGTCTTTTTTTCTAGCTATTACAAAGAAATAGATCCCCAACGAAGTAATAAGAAAATTGTGATGGTGAAAAAGAGAAAGGATAAGGTGATAGTGTAATTTCATAAAAGTTAATTAGTTTTTACAATTCTATTGTCTTATTATAGTCATCATTGATGTAGTACACATGCATGATAAATAGTTGACATATAAAACATATCAGCATCCATCTCTCTCATCATTGGGCCGGGCCTATTGAGCCCAGAAAATTGAGGCTTTGGCCTAGCTCAAGTCCATATCCGAAGGGACTCATGAATAGTTTGGGCCGGGCTTGGCCGACCCAAGTTTTAAAATATGAAGCCCATAGCCTAACTCAAGGGTTTGGCTTTTTGAATTACTTGTTGGATCGGGCTAGGATCAACTTCTTGGATTGGACTCTTACTAGGCCGCTATTATTTCTTTTTAAAAATCTACTTAATTAAACTCTGCGATGATTTAAAAATAATAATTATAATCAATAATTTTATTAATTGAATATTAAAATAAAAAAATAGATAAAAATAAAAGGTCCCCACTCATCCCTAATTTCTAAAATTCAAAATCCTACCCTTTTGCTGGTTCACCATCTCCATCCTGGCGTGCGCAGTGTGACCTCGCAGCCTTAGTCTTCGATGCCAACTTCCTCATATATATTCATCATCAACCATCTCAACATCACCGATTTGCGTTGTAATGACATGATCAGGTCAGTTCTTCTCCTAATCTTTCATAAAATGACATCATATCTTTAAACTCGAGTCCTGATCTATTATAGGAATCTTTACCCAAACAACCTCTCTTGTCTATATCTTTCTGTAGGGTCTTATCCTTGCAATCTCAACATAATTAGGTAACGAGTTTATTATTGATAAATCAGATTGGGCGAGAGTTTCCATAAGTATAGTTTTGTTATTCATTCCAGCCACTAGTACAACAGCAACACTTTTTAATTGCGTGAAAATCGCAAATAGAACCCCCCCACACCACACACACACACACACACACACACACACACACACACACAAACCCTCAAAATTAGATTTATGGCTTAACATGGGTATTCACTTAGATCTAGACCATGCTATTTTCTCTTTGATTTCGTCCAGATTCTTGCAATTTTTAGGCCTTAAAAAAGCACTGTTACACTAACAAACACCTAATTCACTAGAAATGATTTTTTTCTAGTTATTGTAACGAAGGAGATTGCCAGCAAAGGAATAGAAAAATTGTGATGCTAAAAATGATAAGGGATAAGGTGATAGTGTAATTTCATAAAAGTGAATTAGTTTTTACAAGGCTACTGTCTTATTATAGTAATCATTGATGTAGTACGCATGCATGATAAATAGTTGACATATAAAACATATCAGCATCCATCTCTCTCATCATTGGGACGGGCTTATTGAGCTCAGAAAATTGAGGCTTTGGCCTAGCTCAAGCCCATATCCTAAGGAACTCATGAATGTATAGTTTGGGCCTGGCTGGGGCGGCCCAAGTTTTAAAATATGAAGCCCATGGCATAGCTTATGGGTTTGGCCTTTTTGAATTACTTGTTGGATCGCGCTAGGATCGAGTTATTGGATTGGGCTCTTACCGGGCCGCTGTTATTTCTTTTTAAAACTCTACTTAATTAAACTCTATGATGATTTAAAAATAATAATTATAATCAATAATTTTATTAATTGAATATTAAAATAAATAAAAACAAATAAAAATAAAAGGTCCCCTCTCATCCCTAATTTCTAAAATTCAATATCCTACCCTTTTGCTAGTTCACCATCTCCATCCTTGCTTGCGCGGTGTGACCTCGTCGCCTTCTTCTTCGATGCCAACTTTCTCATCTTCATCATCAACCACCTCAACATCACCGATTTGTGTTGTAACAGTATAATCAGGTTAGTTCTTCTCCCAATCTTTCATAAAATTGCATCACATCTTTAAACTCGAGTCCCGATCTATTATGGGAATCTTTACCCAAACCACCTCTCTTGTCTATATCTTTCAGTATAACTCTCAGTCTCAACATAATTAAATAATGAGTTCATTATTGATTTTTCAGATAGGGCGAGAGTTGTCATAAGTATGGTTTTGTTATTCGTTCCGACCACTGGTAATATCGCAACATGTTTAAATTGCGTGAAAAATCCTCAAATAGAAACAAATCCCCCCAAAATTAAACCCTCAAAATTAGATCTATGGCTTCCAATGAGTATTCACTTAGTTCTAGACCTTGCTATTTTCGCTCTGATTTCGTTGAGATTCTAAGATTTTTAGTCCTTATCGGAGAACTATTACACCAATAGGCACCTAGTTAAGCAAAAATGAGGTTCTTTTTTTTCTAGCTATTGTGAAGAAAGAGATTGCTAGTGAAGCAATAGGAAAATTGTGATGGTGAAAAAGATAAGGGATAAGGTGATAGTGTAATTTCATAAAAGTCAATTAGTTTTTATAAGGCTACTGTCTCATTATAGTCATCATTGATGTACTACGTGTGCATGATAAATAGTTGATATATAAAACATATCAACATCCATCCTATCATCATTGGGCTGGGCCTATTGAGCCTAGAAAATTAATTCATTAGTCTAGCTCAAGCCCATATATGAAGTAACTCATGAATAGTTTGGGCCGGGCTAGGCCGGCCCAATTTTTAAAATATAAAGCCCATGGCCTAGCTCATGGGTTTGGCCTTTTCAAATAGCTTGTTGGATCGGGCTACGATTGGTCTATTAGATTGGGCTCTTACCGGCCCACTGTTATTTCTTTCTCTAACTTCACTTAATTAAACTATATGATGATTTAAAAATAATAATTATAATCAATAATTTTATTAATTGATTATTAAAATAAATAAAAACAAATAGACATAAAAGATCCCCACTCATCCCTAATTTCTAAAATTCAATATTCTGCCCTTTTGTTGGTTCACCATCTCCATCCTGTGTGTGTGCGGTGCGACCTTGCCGCTTTCTTCTTCGATCCTAACTTCCTCATCTTCATCATCATCCACCTCAACATCACTGATTTGCATTATAACGACATGATCAGGTCTGTTCTTCTCCCAATCTTTCATAAAATGGCATCATATCCTTAAACTCAATTCCCAATCTATTATGGGAATCTTTACCCAAACAACCTCTCTTGTCTATGTCTTTCTGTATGGTCTTAACCTCGTAGTCTCAACATAATTAGGTAATGAGTTTATTATTGATATGTCCGATCGGGTGAGAGTTGCCATAACTATGGTTTTGTTATTCATCCGGCCACTGGTACGACTGCAACATGTTTAAATTGCATGAAAATCCCCAAACAGAAACAACCCCCTTCCCTCCTCCCCTCCCCCAAAAAGAAAAAAACAAAAACAAAACCCTCAAAATCTATGGCTGCCAATGAATATTCACTTAGTTATAGACCTTGCTATTTTCGCTCTGATTTCATCAAAATTCTGTGATTTTTAGTTCTTATTAGAGAACTATTATACCAATAAGCACCTAGTTAAGCAGAAATGAGGTTCTTTTTTTTCTAGTTATTGCGAAGAAGGAGATCACCAGCGAAACAATAGGAAAATTATGTGGTGAAAAAGAAAAGGGATAAGGTGATACCGTAATTTTATAAAAGTCAATTAGTTTTTATAAGACTACTGTCTTATTATAGTCGTCACTGATGTAGTACGTGTGCATGATAAATAGTTGACATATAAAACATATCAGCATCCATCTCTCTCATTATTGGGCCGGGCCTATTGAGCCCAGAAAATTAAGGTTTTAGTCTAGCTCAAGCCCATATCTGAACTAACTCATAAATAGTTTGGGTAGGGTTGGGCCGGCCCAATTTTTAAAATATGAAGCCCATGGCCTAGCTCATGGGTTTGGCTTTTTTAAATAACTTGTTGGATCGGGCTATGATCGGTCTATTAGATTGGGCTCTTAGCTGCCCACCGTTATTTCTTTATCTAACTTTATTTAATTAAACTCTATAATGATTTAAAAATAATAATTATAATCAATAATGTTATTAATTGATTATTAAAATAAATAAAAACAAATGAAAATAAAAGGTCCCCACTCATCCCTAATTTCTAAAATTCAATATTCTGCCCTTTTGTTGATTTACCATCTCCATCCTGCACGTGCACAGTGTGACCTTGCCACCTTCTTTGATGCCAACTTCCTCATCTTCGTCATCAACCACCTCAACATCACAATTTGCGTTGTAACAACATGATCAGGTCAGTTCTTCTCCCAATCTTTCATAAAATGGCATCATATCCTTAAACTCAAGTCCCAATCTATTATGGGAATCTTTACCCAAACAACATCTCTTGTCTATATCTTTCCATATGGTCTTAGCCTCGCAGTCTCAACATAATTAGGTAACGAGTTTATTATTGATCTATCTGATCGGGCGAAAGTTGCCATAAGTATGGTTTTGTTATTCATCCGGCCACTAATACTACTGCAACATGGCGTGAAAATCCCCAATAGAACCCCCCCCAAAAACCATCAAAACTAGATCTATGGCTTCCAATGAATATTCACTTAGTTCTAGACCTTGCTATTTTAGCTCTGATTTTGTTGAAATTCTACAATTTTTAGTTCTTATTAGAGAACTAATATACCAATAAGCACCTAGTTAAGTAGAAATGAGGTTCTTTTTTTCTAGTTATTGCGAAGAATGAGATCACCAGTGAAACAATAGGAAAATTGTGATGGTGAAAAAGATAAGGGATAAGGTGATAGTGTAATTTCATAAAAGTCAATTAGCTTTTATAAGGCTACTATCTTATTATAATCATCATTGATGTAGTATGTGTGCATGATAAATAGTTGACATATAAAACATATCAGCATCCATCTCTCTCATCATTGGACTTGGCCTATTGAGCCCAGAAAATTAAGGCTTTAGTCTAGCTCAAGCCCATATCTGAAGTAACTCATGAATAGTTTAAGTAGGGCTAAGCCGGCCCTATTTTTAAAATATGAAGCCCATGGCCTAGCTCATGGGTTTGGCTTTTACAAATAACTTGATGAATCGGGCTAGGATCGGCCTATTGGATTGGGCTCCTACCGGCCCGCTGTTATTTCTCTCTCTAACTTTACTTAATTAAACTATGTGATGATTTAAAAATAATAATTATAATCAATAATGTTATTAATTGATTATTAAAATAAATTAAAACAAATAGACATAAAAGATCCCCACTTATCCCTAATTTTTAAAATTTAATATTCTACCATTTTGCTGGTTCACCATCTCCATCCTGGCGTGCGCGGTGTGACCTCGCCGCCTTCTTCTTCAATGCCAACTTCCTCATGTTCATCATCACCACCTCAACATCACCGATTTGCGTTATAACAACATGGTCTTAACCTCGCAGTCTCAACATAATTAGGTAACGAGTTCATTATTGATCTGTCAGATCGGGCGAGAGTTGCCATAAGTATGGTATTGTTCCTCATTCCGGCCACTGGTATAGTAGCAACATGTTTTAATTGCCTGACAATCCGCAAATAGAAACAACCCCTCTCCCCCCAAAATATGGCTTCCCATGGGTATTTACTTAGTTCCTAAACGAGGCTATTTTCTCTATGATTTCATCGAGATTCTTGCGATTTTTAGGCCTTAACAGAGCATTGTTACAGCAACAAACACCTAGTTATGGAGAAATGAGGGTCTTTTTTTCTAGTTATTATGAAGAAGGAGATCGGCAGGGAAGCAATAGGAAAATTGTGACGCTGAAAAAGATAAGGGATAAGGTGTTAGTGTAATTTCATAAAAGTTAATTATTTTTTAAAATGCTACTATCTTATTTTAGTCATCATTGATGTAGTACGCGTGCATGATATTTATAAAATAGCTGACATATAAAACACACCAACATCCATCTCTTTCATCATTGGGCCTTGCCTACCGAGCCCAGAATATTAAGGCTTTGACCCATCTCAAGACTAGATCCGAAGGGCCTCATGAATAGTTTGGGCCAAGCTGGGCAGGCCCAAGTTTTACAATATGAAGTTCATGGCCTAGCTCATGGGTTTGACTTTTAGAATCAATTGTTGGATCGGGCTAGGATCGGCCTATTGGATTGGATAATCAACGGCCGGCTGTTATTTCTTTTTTTAACTTTACTTAAATGAACTCTGTGATGATTTAAAAATAATAATTATAATGAATAATTTTATTAATTGTTTATTAAAATGAAAAAACAGATAAAAATAAATGGTCACAATTTATCCCTAATTTCTAAAATTCAATATTCTACCTTATTGCTGGTTCACCATCTCCATCCTGGCGTGCGCAGTGTGACCTCGCCACCTTCTTCTTTAATGTCAATTTCCTCATCTTCATCATCAACCACCTTAACATCACTGATTTGCCTTGTAAGGACATGATCAGGTTAGTTCTTTTCCTAATCTGTCATAAAATGGCATCACATTTTTAAACTCGAGTTTTGATCTATTTTGGGAATTTTTTATCCAAACAACCTCTCTTGTTTATATCTTTTGGTCTACTCTTAGTCTCGCAATCTCAACATAATTAGATAATGAGCTCATTATTGATCTGTCTGAACTGACGAGAGTTACCATAAGTATGGTTTTGTTATTCATTCCAGCCACTGCTACTACCACAACTTGTTTAAATTATGTCAAAATCCTCAAACAGAAACAAACTCTCCCAAAATGAAACCCTCAAAATTAAATCTATGGCCTCCCATTGGTATTCACTTAGTTCTAAACCTTGCTATTTTTTCTCTAATTTAATCAAGATTCTGTGATTTTTAGACTGTATCGGAGCACTATTACACCAATAAACATCTAGTTCAAAAGAAATGAGGGTTTTTTTTTTCTCGCTATAGCGAAGAAGAAGATCACCAGTGAAGCAATAGAAAAATTCTAATGGAAAATAAAAAGATAATAGTTGTAATTTTGTAAAAATTAATTAACTCTTAAAATATTATAGCCTAAATGATCGTTTCTAAATTTAAAGGGTTCTACAAGACACTTGATTCATCCCAAAAGTTTATTTAGTCATAGTCTTGGCAATTTTTTTTTATACATAAATATGTAAAAATTACAGTCTTGTTATTAATATATATATATATATATATGTTTTACCGCGCATCTCGTTTCCCTCCTTTAGCAAGAAGTCACACGGCAGGCTTCTAAAACCCTTCAAAATTAACTCCTCCAAAAGGAATTTTTATATATACATATATTTTGTTTCTCAGATTTCTCATTGAACTCTCAGTAGCAATGCTTGCTCTAATGGCTAGTGATTTGTTTCCATTGATTCTAGGGTTTGAGCTTCGCTTCTCCTCTGGTTTCTACAGCTACGTGCAACATTCGTTCTTTGTTTCTGGTCTCTATTAGTGGTTTTCTTCTGTGTGTGCTCCGGAGATGGTTCTGGTGAGGATATTGTGGCCTCATGGCAGCCAACAGGCCAGCGTGACTGGCTCTTTCGTGAGGTGTTTCCTTTTTTTCATTTAAGTTTTTTTTTTATTATTAGTTTTTTGCTATTCTTGCTGCAAAGAGTTGTTTTTTTTTTCTTTGGATTGTGTAGTTGGGAGCAACATTATGTGATGTTTCCTTTGGAGAACTCGCCGGGGAGTTTTCAGTTGTTCCTTGATCTTCCGGTTGGATTCCATCAGGTGGCACTGCTGAAACTTGTGTGCTTTTTTTATATGGATTCTCTTTTCTTTTTCTAGTCATGAGTTATTTTTGAAGAAAATGAAGTTGAAGCTTTATAAAAGATCTGATCTTTTGTTATAAACTGGTGAAAATAGCTGAATTTCTAGTTAGTGATTGGGGGAATAGTTTAAAAATTGTAAATGATATCTTTTCTGGTCTCAGATTGTTGAGTGTTGATTTCAGTACTGAATTTAGTGATGGTTACCATAAAAGGGAAATTTTTGAAATTAAGTTGTTGGTCTTTGAAAATAATGGCCCTATGGGGATACTTTTGATTAAGTGGTGCTTTGTAGATTCACATTGATACCATGCTTGCCCAATTTGAAGCCTTTCTTTTATCTATTTGAAGGAATTAACTTTATATTTATGCTGTCCTGGATCATTTTATTTTCATTTTTTTTTTGTCATAAATTTCAGTACCGATTCTTGATTGATGGTGTATGTCGATATGATGAAATGCTGCCTTATGTCGCTGATGATTATGGTATGATAAATAATTTGTTGGTTACATTGGAAGAAAACACCATGCCTTTAACTCTACAAGATGATCCACAAATGGTCAGAAGCACGGATGTTCGTACTGCTTTGTATGCGGTATGCTCTGTATTTCACCTCACATTCTTTCTTTCAAGATTTTCTTTCTGATTTCAGCCTCCTAGATATGATTGAATTACCCGAAATTGGTGAATGCAGTATTTATTCTAAACTTATTTGTCATCAGGGCTCACCATCTAGCACCATTCCTGATACATTAGCAGCAGAATTGTTAGATGTATTCATTCAATATTCTCGCTGCTGGGTATCTACTATTTTGTCAAATAATACTGTGTATGATATGCTTCCTGTTTCAAGCAAGGTATGCTGATTGCCATTTTGAGCCCTATTGGCTTAGTGTGCTTCATCTCTTCCTCTACATTGCCTCATAATCTTTTTCTCTTTTATGAGTTTGCAGGTGGTTCTTTTTGATGCTCAATTGTCTGTTAAACAAGGATTTCAGATCATGTATGAACTAGTAAGTATGCTATTTCTATATATATTTATTTATTTTTTGTCAGAACTATTTTCTCTTGGAATATCTTGACTAGAAGCAAAAAGAATTGAAGGTTTTGGTGGTAAGATCCTAATTTAACTTACGGTTTGCTACATAATATGAGCATATTTTTCACAGGTTAAATCAGTTGTATGTGATCAATGCCTCTGGTGCTAAAAAATGCTTTATGTTCTATCATTTTTTAAACTGAATCTCTAAAAGGTTTACAAAATAATAGCTTTTTACTGATAAAAACTTCAGGTATGGCATTAGACTTGTTTGGTTATTAGCCAATTTCCATTTCTGCAACCGTCATTAACTGCATTGGAGGATTTAGTACTCTTTATCATGATATTTTCTGGGCTTGGTGTTAGTGTGTAAAGATATTACTCCAATTGAGGATCACCGCTGCTTGGCATTTCATAATGTGTTATAACTTATAAGCTAATACCTGGCAGTTAAGTTACTAATTGTTTTTTGATAATGGATTTTTTTCCGTTTGCATCAGATGCAAACACCTAGCTTCCTAATCCATAGTATCTAATGACATTGATTTAGTATTGATTCAAGGATTCAATCCTATACTTTTCACTTTCTCAGTAAAACCATTTAGGTTCACAAAAACAACATATATTGGTAAAAATTTATCATGTAAGATGCTGATCTACAAGTGAAACCAGAGGCATCCTGGATTGGCTATAGCTGTTGAGGGGTTTCAGTTATTTTGATACCATAAATTATATCAAAGAGAAAAAATATCCTTTGGTTAGTTAGCCTATTTGTTTAAAATTGTTATCTTGCATTCTTTAAGATTCATGTAAATTAAAGCCATTCAAAATTGTCTTAGAAAACATTACATGCTAAACAGATACTGGTGTTATCTGTACAGGGCTTGCCTGTTGTTCCTATATGGGATCCGTTCAGAACTACAGTAGGGGGAATGTTAACTGCTTCTGACTTCATATACATTCTAAGAGAGGTATGCTTTAACTCTTAATAAATTTTCTATACTGTGAAAAATAAAATAAAATAAAATAAAATTATTTTAGGATAATTTGGAATTTCATTAGCCATTTGGCTGCCTAATCCAACCTGCACTTCATGAAGGCTTGGCCTGTGCCAAGATCAGTGTGTTCAGAACATAAATAAATTTTCCTGATGTGAACATGCGTTTGACCTCTGGCGATATATTTTGGGCCAAGTGGCAGAGCCTGACGTAGCTTGAATATCAACATACATCTTTATATTATCTATTGATGTGTGCATGTGCACATGCTGTTAACACAAATGCCTTTTAGTATAATTAACATCTCTAATCTATTAACTTTAGTTTGGGTTGTTTAGACCTTGGCTGCTTATAATAGTATTTTTGCATCTCTTTCTTACAAACATTGAAACATATTGGTTGCGCAGCTGCAGGAAGATGCACTAATACAATCCAATGAAGATCTTGATAAGTGCACAATCTCTGATTGGAAACAATTTAAGTTTCAGCAGAGAAATCCTGTTGGGTCTCTAGCCATGCAGAGTCCTGTCATACATGTATGATATTTAAATCCAATTATTACAGATTTCCTTATCCTTTGTTTTTCACTCTCCATTTCATACACTGATTTCTTTTACTTTTCCTTGATGCTATCTTATTTTTGCAGGCCTCTCATAGTGACTCTCTGAAAGATGTGGTTGTGAAGATTGTGCAAAATCAGATATCCTCAATTCCTGTGTTTGACCCTTCTTCTGGTGATGCATCATCCATACCAATCTTAACTCTTGCATCTCTTCCTGAGATTTTGAAATGTAAAGACTTAGCTCTATCTGTCAATAATTTTGATTCATAACCTGCCTTTGAGGATCTCAGGCTCTCAGCTAACATTTTTGACTAATAAATTATCAGATATATCTGAAAGATGTCAGGACCCTATGAGAATTCTTCCCCTTTTAGAACAACCAATTTCCAGAATTCCTATTGGAACCTGGCTGCCTGGCACTGGTGGGAGAAGCGATGGTCATGTAGTGGCATTTTTAAAGTTTGATGAGCCTGTAACTTCTGCTTTTCAAATTTTCTTGCAAGGTAATTTCAATTCGTGGGTATTGTCTGAATATTTGGTTTATCACTCTGGAGAACAATTGCTCTTCAAAAAGTGTTTCATTTCTTTTTGAAGTGAGCAAAAGGTGATCATACTTGTCTTCAAAATGGCACATTCTCATTTCTATCTATTTACCGAATTGCTTGCCTTTTACTAGTAAAACATTTGCCTTTCATTTTTTTTGATAATTTATGAATTGTCTCTCTGCATCCTTCTGCTCATGCTACAGCCTGTTAACTTACATCTGCTGAAATCTGAATTACTGCCTCTAACTAACTTGAAATCAATAATATTACCAAATGGTTGTGAGAAAAATAGTGAAAGCATAAGACAATGAACTTCTGTAATTTTTGCCGCTGATATCTCAGAGATTTGATTAGTCAATGTTGCTTTTATGTCAAGCATGTATGCTTATTTTCTGTCACAGGTTTGTTATTTAGCAAAATTTCACTGGTTTTCAACTTCAAAACAACTAATATGTTTTCATCTAGCATTATACATATATATATCAAGTTGTCCTCTCCTTGCATATACTCTTAACCACAATAAGCTATTCCCCTCACCGGTTCACATATTCCTGCTCTGTCAAGAGATTGCTGTTAAATTCCAAATCCTTGTACTTATAGTATAATGACTAGTACGCCGACTGTTTTTTCCTGTATTTTGCAGCTAAGATAAGTTCCATACCAGTTGTCGATTGCCATGGATCGTTGATTGATGTATTCTCTCGCAGGTAACAGTAATATCTATTCTTATATCCATGTGAGATGTTGATTGCTTAACTTGTGTTCTCACGTTTATTCATAAAGTGCAGGTTTGTGACTTTTGTGTGTTAATGTCTCTATTTTTTTATGCAGTGACATTTTAACCTTAACCAAAGGTGATGTGTCTGCTCATGCTCAACTTGATCAATTGACAATGGACCAAGTGAGTGCTCACAGTTATTCAAAAGAAAAAACTGCAAACATAAATCTCTTTAATTTCCATTCTAGTCAATATCTTATTAAAGATTAATCATAATATTATACTCAGGCTTTGCAACTAGTATATCACAATAGCGGTCCTAGGCCATCCTGGACATGTTACTGTTCAAGCACCCTCCGGGAGGTCATCGAGCAACTCTCCAATCTAGGTATTCAATAGAATCTAGAATATATATATATATATATATATATAAAGGACCATTTATTTATGGGCGTCCATAGATAAGAAATCTATGGATGTCCATTATTAGCCGTTGGCGACCCAACAGCCAACATTGATGAACAGTAGTTAACACGGTAATAAATATAATAATTACTGTTTGAACAGTAATTATTGTTCATCAATGTTGGTTATTGGATTGTGATCCAACGGCTGATAATTAGAAACCCATAAAAAATATTTTGCCATATATAATATATATATATATATATATATGTCGCAAAATATTTAGATTCAGTTATTAAACTGTAGATGTCAGTGCAACTAGATTGTATGAAATCTTTACTCTGTTTTCAGTGGTTCGGAGGCTTGTCATTGTTGATCCCATAAGCAAACAGCTGAGAGGCATAATATCATTGAGGGATGTACTCATGATCCTCCTTTGAAAAAGTTCACCATATATATGTATATGTCATCTCAGATATCATAGTTGTTGTCAAGGAACTCTTGAATTATAAATAAATAATAAATCTTATTCAAAGAATACATGTACCACCTACAGACTTCAACTATTTTCAATCAGTTGAATTCCCTCTTATGAATAATATTCAATGTGAAGTATGGTATGGGAAAGAATCTAAATGGAACTGGTGATCTAGTTTGTCTCTCAATTGACAAATTGTAGTAGTTTGTATGGCTAAAATGGCTTCAGAAATATGAAGACTGTTGTGGTATGACTTTCATCTGCCCAAGCATGGAAGCAGCCTTTCTCTTGAGATTATCGAAATGGAGGAGGTGAATGAGTATACCTTCCAACCGCTCGAATTGTGGGTTCTTCAGTGTACAATGAGGGAAAATTTTCTCGAAGAGATCGATAGCCTTCTCCTGGGCAGGTGGAAGACCCTTCTCCATTACATTGAGAATTGGTGCTATCCCCTGGTTATCCACAATGGCCATTGCTGCATTTGAGAATGTTCGGCTGTCAATGAACAAGGTGTCCAATGCCATAAGAGCAGTTTCCGGAGCACCGGACTGTGTTTCACTCAGCATTTGTACTAATGGCTTTATTGCATTGGCCTTGATGAGGCAGAAGGTTTGCCCCGATGAGCAGGCAGAACCATGGATGGGGCAGAGACCTGGGTGCACCGAGGGGGAGAACGGGCAGCACCATGAACTGTTGTCAAGGAATTCTGTCAACCATCGTGGTGGGGTGAAGATGGTCACTTTTTCCACTGTTGCAGCACCTGACGAAGTGGCAGGATGGTGTGTGCTTCGACACAAATTTGTTAGAGCTAGAGCTGTTTGCTGCTTTGCGACTGAGCTGCCTGTTGACAGGACATGAACAAGAGTTGGGTAGACTTCAAGCTTGCTCACTTGTTTCCAGAGTTCTGGTTTGGCTGGGTCGGTGTATCTTAGCAATGCTGCCAGGGCATTCTCCAGTAGGCCGTGTGTTGAATCATCGGCTGTTGGTATTGCCTCCCGTGTCATCATCTCCACGTGCCTTGTATCAGCTGCAGAAATTACATCAAGGATAGATCTCAGAGCTTCCAACCTGCATAACATCTCATCGATTGCAATGTCATCAACTGGAAGGTGCCCTATGATCCCTGCCACGGTTGATCTCTCCTCTATGCTGCGTGAACTGATTAGGATTGTCACAAGGGCGGTAACGATGCTTTCTTTCTGTGGAGATTGAGGAAGCTGAAATCCAGATGGTTTGTCCTTGACAACAAAATGCATTAATTTCAGTGCTTGCAGTCTCACTTCACCTTGGAGATTGCCTTCAGATGCGGAGGAGAAGCAAATAGTTGCAATCTGATCAGAATGGATTGAATCCCGGGCCACCTCTGATTTCTGAACCATTGCAAGGAAGAACCTCAGCAAGGCAGCGCTGGTTTGAGGAGTGGAAGTGGCTGTGAGATTCAGTAATCTATCAATGTTGTGTTGTGAATGCAGCTCCCGCAAGCTGATGTTTGTACTGTAATCAGCTGGCTCACTAACCCTAACAAGTGAAATGAGAATATCTGCGGCTTCCTGTTTCCAGTGATTTTCAGAAATGGAGGAGTACATCAGGCCAAGTAACGCTGGAATGGTGTCCCTCTCCAACAAGAACTGTCTTGCCAATCTTTGAAATGTAACAAGTTTTTTTATGCAGAGGAGGCATGCAGACTTACTGTCTGGAGGGTTTGAATAAAGCATTTTGGTGAGTGCTCTGATGAAATCCTCAGTTTCGAATTTGTTTGCTGCACTTTCACTTAACTGAATCCTTGTCAGAGCTGTGGCCATCAAAAATCTTGTTGCTGATGGAACTGTTTTAGATCAAACCACCAAAAACAGAAAAACGGCTATGTTGAGTTGATAATGCAAGAGAATCATTTGAAGTGTTTCAGTTGATCATTTCTTTACCTTGATGGAATTGAGCGAGAAAGGGATCAAAGTGTCCAGCTTCTGCCATCTTGACGATAAATTCAGTGTTTGATGAAGGCAGGTTTCTCAACACAATTTCAGCCTTTTGCGATATCTCAGGATTGGGATTCTGGACCAAAGAAACCAATGTAGGGATGGCATCCTTGGTATTACCAATTTGCTCAGCAATCATCTGTTCATCTGAAAGTCTCACCAAGAGATCCACCGCATCTGCCTCGATCTCTCCTCTGTGAAATCGTTTGATCATATACCGAATGGCTCCTTTTGAAGCAATCACTTCCTGCAATCATCAAATGATTTATCCTTTGAATGCAATGGAATAGTTTGGTGATGCTTATCCTACAAATAACAAAGCTTACCTTGTTCTCTCTTGAGTGATTTGCGAGGCAGAGGAGGCATTTGAGGGTTGCCTTAGTGTTCATAGAACTGCATTGCATGAGGTTGACTAACTTTGAAACAAGCCCCTTTCTTGAAACTTCAGCAGTGCACTCGGGTATGTCAATCAACTCCTGGAGATCCTCCAAGGCCTGATTTAGCACATCAGATTCAATATAGTCAAAGGCGGATATTGCCTTCTGGAGCCTCAAATTCATGTTCCTATTCTTCCACTCAAGAATGGAGCTCCTCAGCGATATGTTTGCGGTCAGCTCTAAAGATGACAGCTCTTCTTCGCAGACAGGACAGCTAATTTCCCCTCGCTCGAAATGATCTGAAATGGCTTTCCTCTCAAAGCTGTGTCCGCAACAAATAGCGACCGGGTCTTCCATTGGTTCACCACTCAGGGGGCACACAAATGCGCTGATCAGATTATTCTGCAGGCCAGCCGATGTCTCAGGTGGCGATTGAGGCATGGTATCTAAGCTCTGCAGCAAGTGTATGAGCTGTGATAGCTGGAGTGCTTCAGCACGCTGTTTCCTCAATTCAAGCTCTTCCTTTTCCTGCTGAAGCAGCTGAATCTCACTTCTAACGGTAGATACATTTGGCGTCACACCAACAGCATCAGCAATTTGCTTCAACAGGTTCTCTGCATACTCTCCGCTCTTTCCATTCCTAGCAGCGTTACACTTTTCAATCTCCATGATTATAGCTTCTGTGGATGCTGCTGATTTGAATTCCATGGATTGAAATCCATTGATAATCTCATTGGTCTTTGATTTCAATTCCAGCGTCGCATCAATGTTGGCCAAGCTGAGAAGAGTAACATCCCTGGCAATCTCATCCGCAACTTGTTTCATCTTGGACAACAATGAGCCAGAATTTATCAGAAGGCTGAACCTGCCTCTTGATTTGTGGCTCTTGATGACATCCAAAGCCTTGTTGACATCCAATTCCAGTTCCTCCAAGGCTTTTCTCATCGGTCTGGATTCGGTTCTCGCCTCCACTCTTTTACCATGTAATGCCTCAATAATGGTTTTCATCTGTTTGACATACATAGAGAACATCAAGAAACTCTCCTTCTCCACCACAACATCTCCGGCCTCGTTGATGAGCTGTGACATAACCTGTATCAACCTGGTGCATAGCTCATCCCTCACACTGCTGCCCACACTAACTGCAAAGTCCATCCTGTTGCTTTGAAACATAAAATTGAACATGAACAACAACAACAACAACAGAAATTATAGATATACATCATCATACATACCTTTTTATGCTCAGTAAAGCAAATTCTCTGAAAAGGAGTTCAAGTTGCTTGTTTGCTGAGACTACAAACCCATGTTAATTCATTCTCATACAATCCTGAAAGAGTCTTTTTTTTTCCTCTTGCATTCTCCCTATGTTTCAAGATAAGCGTGTTAAGAAAGAAGTAAGGGACCACATGCAGTGTAGTTTCAGTATCAATGCATGGAAATCAAAGGGAAGTGTGTGGCATGCTTTGGTTGTGTGGTTGGAATTGGTTTGAATGTTGGAATTTGTCTCCTCTCCTACAGTTCAGTAAGTATAATTTTTGAATAATAAATCATGCTTGGATTGAATTTTTTTTTTTATATATATATTTTTATTTTTATTTTTTAAATAATCAACCTTTGTTGATTTTTTTTATTTGAATGGATTGAATTTGAGCTTGAATTATTATTATTATTATTATTATTATTATTATTATTTTAATAAATGTTTATTACATAGGACCAAGCTCGGTTTATAAATATTGTATACGCTTGACCTACGAGGCAAGTGATAATGACATAATAATGTGAACAAGTGGCTTTGACTTTGACTTCTTGGGTTTCTTTTAATGTAAGAGCAATCTTGATTTTCAAAGAACCTTTCTTCTTTCTTTCACTCTGGACCTTTTCCATGAAGTGTGTGTGAGGTCAGAGGAAATTTAGAAAGACTATGGTTTGTCTATATATACCCCTCCTTTGAACTTTTCTTTTTATGTATTTTGTTATAATTATTTACAAAAATAAGTTTACATTTTTAAATTATATTTATATGTATAAATATTATACTTCGGAAAAACTTAAGGCAATTAAAGATTTCAAGACATTTCAGTGGGATAAAAAAATACAATGATTTCAACTGGTCTTTATATTTGAAAATTCTAGGATTTTGTGAATTTTTTTTTTAATAATGGACGATAAACGTCCTTTTTATATGAATATAAACAGTACGGAACAGTACTTAAATCCGGATGTACAATGGATGTACAGTATAAAAATCTCATGTGAACAGTGACAGAACGATAAACAGTATTGTCAGGGGAGAGATTTGAACCCATGATCTCCTTTTTATACTTTGGTGTCATACCATTGTGAACTCTTTTTGACAAATGATTAGGATTTAATATGACTCCAAACATATTTGCTTCCTTTTTTGTTTTTAAATGGACAAACCACCACAAATTACACACCCACTTTATATTTATTAGAAGGGAGTAGAATTTTCATCCTCATGTAAGAGAGTCAAATAGCTTACCGCTCACCTTTGCTTTGGTTTCAATCCTTTTCGGCCTTTGATTTCCTGTATTTGTTTCAATGCACCAATTCTTTTCCTTGAAACTCTCCTTCCTCCAAACTAGAAATGAATTTGATCAAGTGATAACCATAAAAAATGGCATTTATATCAACACCAACATAATCTCCATCTTCTAATGAAAACAAAATCCAAATTGTTTCAGTGGACCTCTTTTAACTCGTAATAATATGTTTATCAAACATTAATTCTGTTTACATTATATATGCATGAATAGGGGTGTAATCGATCGAGTTCGAGCCGAGCAGTAGCGAGCTCGAGCTCGAGCTCGACTGAAAATTCGGTACTCGATACTCGGCTCGAGCTCGATCGAGTATTTATTTTATAGCTCGAGCTCGACTCGGTACATAAATCGAGCTACTCGAGCTCGCTCGATTAAGCTCGAAAAAGCTGAAAATAACCATAAACATTATGCTCGAACTCGAGCTCGACTCGAGCTCGAAAGTTTTTCCCCTTGATTTTTATCAAATAAATCTAATATTATATATATACATACTCGATTAGGCTCGCGAGCACTCGAGCCAAGTATCATAATACTCGAACTCGGCTCGCTCGACTACCCGAGCTACTCGAGCTCGAGCTCGGCTCGACTGTGACCGAGCCGAGTTCGAGTTTTCACCGAGTCGAGCCCGAGTAGCTTGCGAGTAGAGGTGTATCATTTACACCCCTATGCATGAAACCAATGAAAGTGAAATATTCCGCGGAATCAAGTGTTGTTCTACAGAAACACTATATTGTTGACTTTTTCTAAAGTTCACACTTCCTTGTCCACACAGTGTAGAGTTTTTTTTTTACTTGAAAACAATAAAGTTTCATTTCATCTAAAAATTTACAAATTATAATAAAAGTTTCAGCAAAGCAAAATATTCATAATTTTTTTTTGCTTGATGAATCTAATATGATAATATCGCATTCATCATAACAAATGACCACCAAACTCTTTTTTTAATGGGACCATTTATCATGTCTTATCAAGTTGCTCTCAAGCTTAGCTGGAAATTTCGAAATCAGTTATGATCAAGTGGTTAAGAAGCTTGACTTGAAATTTCACAAAAATAAAACCAAGATCAAGCAATATATTGAAGCTATGGTATGTTTAGGCCAAACTGGATGGAAGTTTTCTAAACTCAATAGTTCGTATAAAATATATAGCTATATATATATATATATATATATAACAAACATAGGCCAGTCAATGGGCCACATTATTTGCCTGGCTATAACCCATCTAAGCAAACTTGATTAAAGCCGATCAACAGAAATAATACATTTTATGCCACAAAAAGGATCATGATTGAACACCGTATCAAGAACCAACCTAGTGATCATAAATCATTACTTACATGTCATGTTCCGAAAAATTAATTGCTTTCCAACACAGTAATTTACATTCATTTAGTCACTATAACTGAAGTTCTAATTTTACAAACTAAATCATATGTTGCAAGATTTGTTGCAATGTGTACAACCTATGCCTATTTTTTAACCCAACAACTAATACTTGCAAAGTTAATACTAAACACACTAGTCCATATGGAATGAGTACGGGAACTAAGTTATCGCCCATTTACTCAGATAACACAGCAGAAAAATGCATGCAAGCAGGTTAAATGGGGAGTCTATTCATCAATATCTAATTTGTCAAGTCTCCTCTCTCTTTTACATAAAAAGTACCCGAGAGCAGAGATAACTCTTATTCTAACTCAAACTAACAAAACTAGTTGAAGATAATTAATTCTCTTATGATGTATAAGCAACTCTAATTTATTAATCTATATCTCCAACTTAATATTACTGAACTAAATCCTTAATATAACAGTAAATTACATCTCCTGACGTCCTCAAATGGCTCAAGGACTTTTGGACTAGGTATGTAATAAGAATTGGTCTGTCAGTGCACCAATGTGATCCGTTTCTACAGCAAGCTGTCTTCAAACTCTAACATGCCGTGGTTAGCTTCCTTTTTGATTCATTTAAGATGTGGTCATTCTTACTTCACTTTCACATTCCTTCCCGCTTGGATGCCTTTCTTTGGTCATTTTGATGCAAGTGAAATGATGTTTATTTATGCCTACATCTGTATCTCACCAACACTAAAACCCCAAGGTAATAATTTCCAACATCATGCAACCACCTTACCAAAGTTCACTATCAGTCTGCCACAATAACGATTTGGAGAACACCAAAATTTAGATTGTATAAATGGCCTTAAAACTTAATTAAATGTAGTACAGAAAGATACTTAACATACGGATACTATGTGATTGCTCATGAGCTTCAGTTTGCAAAATGCCAAAATTAAGGCTATCAAAACAGGCTGAGCCATTTTGATAAAAAAAAAAAATGTACGAATTCTGCTCAAATTTCGGTTCACTCATGATCATCCCTATCCGTACTATTAAGCTTGATTATTAAATGAATCAAGCTTAATATTGGTATATAAAACAATGCACAGAAAAACATATCATATGAAGAGAAAATACATGCTAGATGTCAAATAAATGAATTTTAACTCTTGAAATGTAAGACATACCTCATGTAAAACAAGGACTTGATTTGCCACCCAAACACCTGAATACAACTAGAATTAAGACTAATTCTTGACGACTTTCTAATGCTCTCACCCTTGCAAGTTGTAACATCTCCTCACCTACTTGTACAACATATATATGTCATGGCATAAATCAAAATTTTACAATAAATTCTCCACAATAATCCAGCCTGTATTAAATACAAAATTTAAATAATAATATGATACAAAAAAACCAAAAGACTCACCTCAACAATTATCAACCAAAATGGAACTAGAACCAGCATTCTTCATGACTTTCTCATGGCTCATCAAATCTCTCATCTTTGCAACATCTCCCCACCTTCTTGCACCAGCATACATGTTCGCCATGGCTGAGTACACTCCACTGTCCTTCACCTTCATTTCCCACAACCGCTTCGCAGCAAATTCACCAACCTCCACATCACCATAAATCCTACAACCCCCAAGCACCCCTCCCCACACATACTCATCCCCTTCCATCCCCATCTCTGCAATCATCTCCATGGCCTCCTTTATCATACCCGCTCTTCCCAGCAAATCAGCCATGCATCCATAGTGTTTCACCTCACGTTTCACACCATAAACACACTCCATTTCATCAAACACCTTGCATGCAGTGCTTACCAGTCCAGCATGGCTACAACCAACCAGAACCCCCAGGATGCTCACCCCATCGGGCTTCACTCCAGACATTATCATCTTGTTAAAGTACTCCATTGAGAGCTCACCATGCCCGTGCATTGCCAGCCCAATGATCATCGCATTCCACGTGAACAAGTTTCTAAGCGGACTTTCGTCAAACATCTCTCGTGCAATCCTTATGCACCCACATTTCGCATACATGTCGACTAAACCAGTTATGAGATACACACTGAGTTTGCTTCTTTTTCTCTTGATGTACTCATGGATTCTCTCGCCGCAGTCCAATGCACCGAGGTTGGCACAGGCGGAGAGGGCAGAGACGAGAGCAACATCATCCGGCTCCAATGCCGACTCAATCATCATTCTATCGAACAGCTCGAGCGCTTGGTTGAACCGACCTGACTGAGAGTATCCGGCCAGAAGCGCGCCCCAAGAGATAACATCCCTCGCAGGCATTTCATCAAACAGTTTGCGGGCGAGAACCAAGTTCAGGTCGTTATCCCTGGCCTTCACATAACCATGAATCATGCTATTATAAGTGACGATGTCCGGGTGAGGAGTTTCGTCAAACAGCCGTCGGGCATACGAGATTGAGTTCGAGGAGGAGTAGATTGTGATGAGAGTGTTGACGACGAAGACATCAGAGATGAAGCCGAACTTGAGTGCCTGCGAGTGGAGACCGCGGCCAATGGGGAAGACGGCAGTGGCGGCGAGACGAGAGCAAGCGGTGAGGACGAAAGGGAAAGTATGCGAGTCCGGAGGAATGGAGAGGCGGCGCATGCGGAGGAACAGGAGGAGAGATTGGGAAGGAGAGGATAGGAAGGTAAGAGAGCGGAGGAGGAGGTTGAAAGCGAAGGTGGAGGGGGAGGAGATGGAATGGAAGAGGGAAAGGGCGTAGTGGATGGAAGGAGGAGGGGAGAGGAGTGAAGGGTTGGAGAGAAGAGAGGTGAAGGTGAAGAGGAGCTTGGTAATGGCGGAGGAGGAGGTGAAGGTGAGGCCATGGATGGTAGCTTGTGCATGGATGCACTGGAGATGCTTCAGAGATTTGCACTGTTTCAAGAGGCGAAGTATTGCATGCTTAGACTCACACAATGGTGCTGGCACCATTTGCCATTATTCTCTTCTCGTTGTCTTTTGATATTTATAATGAAAATTATTTGGAGTAATATTATTAAACATAGAAAAGGTTTTAATAATTCTGTCCCATTTGATTCTGTAGCTTAATTTTTTTTTGCTTTTGAAGATTGAATAAAAGTTTTTTTTTTTTTAATATATTATATGGTTTTGTAAAAATCATTTTGAAATTGCAAGGTTTGGTTTCTGTACTTAGAAAAATTTTTTTCTTTGTGAAAGACGACAAGCACCAGAACCCCATAGACGTATACATGTGGGGATTAAAGCTCAACGTCAACCCACGTACCCTCACCTATCATAGGACATGAGGTTTGATTCCGGATCTTCCCCGAAACAAACACTAATACCAATTGGTCCAAAAGCCGTTGATCTCATAAATTCTTTTTCTACACATCTATAAATAATATTATTTATATTTCTTTTATGGTTAAAAATTGTGTGTTTATGCAATAAATGATGTTAATGTCAAATTGACATTTATATCTTTTTTTTTTATTTTATAAACTTCAAATTTAAATTTTATAATATTATATTTTAAAAACTATTAAATAAATTATAAAACATTAAATTTAAAACCATAAAATCTTAAACTCAAATAATATAAAACTATATATCCAAAATTTTACAATCCTAATATTAGTGCTAAATATTAAACCCTAAATCCTAAACTTTAAACCCTGTAAACTATGGTTTACTATTAAGGGTTTAGAGAAAAAGGTTTCCAGTTTATAATTTACAATAACATCAAAATTATGGACAAAGATAAACTACAATTTACGATTTATAGTTCAAGGAAAGACTTCCAGTTTATTATTTACGATAACATTAAAATTAGGTGAAAAAGAAAAAAAAAATTATTATTTATTGATTATACCTATATCAAAATTTTGCAATGTGATTAACCTCTTGAATTTTCAAATGAAAATAGTAAAAAGTGTATTAATTTTGACCCGTATTTGTTTAATTCTAGTTTTTTAGCCAACTAATAGAAGACATATTAATGATCTCACATGCTTCACATTACTTTTGTCATTTGAATTATTTAACTCAACCAATACTATATAATATTTTGTAAAAATATTCAAATTGCAAAAATTTTAAAATATCAAATGAAGTACAGAGGAACTTGAATGAACAACTAGAGGCAAGTATTACAGTATTGAATGGTGCCTTACATGTATGTACATGATACGATTGGATATAAGTTTTGAATGAAATTCATAATAAAATTGACCTTTTTGTGTGTGTGTGTTTAGATTTTAATCTAAGATTAAACTATTGAGCCACAGGGATTTATACTCTACTACTTAGTCTAAAGATTTATTAGTCATTTGTATCTCATGATATTGCGAAATTTACCGCAATTCACATGTTTTTATGTTAATTTTATTTTTGTGAATTTTGTGACATGAAATAGAATTTTGATTCTATATTCTCAACAAACGAAATTGGTGATTAGTTTCTTTGTGGTTCTAAAAAAACTGCAAATGAGAACTAAGACACATTCAAAGTATTTGCAAACAATATTTTAAAAACATACAGAAAATTCTTACTTTTGACATAAACATCATTAAATTAGGGAAAAAAGATCTCTCTTAATAGTATTAAGAGATCTTATAACTCAGCTTTCTAGTCTTATCAAGATAGTGTAGTAAAAGAAGCACGTGATGTCAACTTGATTACAAATAATACTTCTTTGCTATCTTGATATGAATGTGAAAGAGAATTAAATTTTATTATTGTTTATTTATATATGAATAAGTCAGTGTTAAATGTGTGATCTTTATTTCTCTCAAATTTACCATTATGTTTTTTTTAAAAAAATTTTATAACATAGATGATTACGTTGCTGTTTAAAAATCCAAAACTTATTTTGATTTTTGAAAATATTTTATCCATGTGCAAATATAAAAGATTATTAACTGATTTTATAAAAAAAATAGTGAAGAAAAATATACCTTATCAATAAAATTTGTTACATATATTGATGGAGGATAAAAATAAATAAACTATAGTATATTTTGTTTATGAAATAACTTTTTTAGATTATTAATAATATGAAGTTGGTATCTATTGGTTCCCACATGTTATCTCATCTATTTTTATTTATTATTTTATTGTATTAAATTGTATAAAATTAGATTCTAAACACGTATATAATTCGAAATCATGATAAGATATTTTATAAGCACTATAAGAAATAATTGTTTTTGATACAATGAAACCATATGTGGATTGAAAACTTTCTTAAAGAAACCATGATTTCAGTAAAATGATAATTTTATTTTGATTATTCTAAAAGTCTTTTCATCATCTTGATATTTGTTTTCCTTGAATTTCTACTATTTTAGCCACACTTTTTTAATTATTAGTTTACACGAATAATTTTAAAATAATAATAATAATAATAAGTTTAATAGATATAAATGCGACTCTTACTAAACAAACATGGATGCAAAGATTAATGTTGACTTCATTAAATCTAATCCTAATACATTCTTATGATCTTTCCAAACATTATCTCTAATATTACATTAATAAAAATTTAAAAAGTTATTTCACTAACATAAATTATATAAGAATGCAAAAAAAAAGTCCTTAACTATGTTGTCCATGATGTTATTATATTCTTGATAGACTTTATAATATTTGTTACTCACTTTTTATGTGAAAACTTTATATGTGTCTATATTTTAAAATACTAACGTTGTTATATTATATTATTATTAAATTTTATTGTGATCTTAATTTATGGTAAAAATTTATTAAATTTATATATTTATAGCCCACCATGCTAGTCTATATATATATATGATAAAGTTTTCATGAGGGCAAAAGGTGACAAAAGGCTTTATATGTGTATATATTTTAAGATATTAATCTTGTTATATTCATGTTTAATGATTTTAATTTATGATAAAAATTTATTAAATTTATATATTTACATGTACCCGCAACGTTAGCAAAACTGTTTATATATATATATATATATATATGATAAAATTTAATGAGGGTTAGGGCAAAAAGGAAAAAACATTAAAAAAAATAAATTTAAAACCGTGGACGGCAGGATTCGAACCTGCGCGGGCAGAGCCCACATGATTTCTAGTCATGCCCGATAACCACTCCGGCACGTCCACTCAATTGGTCACGGATGTGATAATTTTAATTTTATTCTATTATATTATATTTTAAAATTGGGATCTTATTATCTTAAACCCTTGCCCGAAGTCGAGGGTTTTTCTCCAACCTTCTCTTCTTCTTCTTCTTCTTCTTCTTCTTCTTCTTCTTATCTCTAGTCTCACCAATGGCGATTCGAACCCTAATCTCGAGGCTTCCATCCTTGCTCTCCTCTTCTCGGTCCCTTTCCCTATCTCCCGGTGCTCCTCTGCTCCGTCTCCGTCCCTTGGTCGTGCTCGCTGACTGCATTCCCACCGCCACATACTCCGGCTGCGCAGCTGCCCGTGCGTTGTGCACGACGGCAACGGAATCGTCTCTCAATGATTCACAGCCGAACTGGAGCAACAGGCCGCCGAAGGGGACAATTCTTTTAGAAGGATGCGACTTTGAGCACTGGCTCGTCGTCATGGAGCCCCCCGATCCCAGCCTCACCCGTGATGAGATCATCGATTATTATGTCAAGACCCTCGCCGAGGTTGTTGGCAGGTCAGGGCTTCTGATTTTTTTCTTATTTTCCTTTGATTGTGGCGTAGGTTTGCAGCTGTATGGATTGCTTGTATCATTGATGTCATTGCGGGATTATGGTAAAAACAAAATGGTGTCATTTTTATTATTTATCCCATTGAAAAGGCAACACTGATTGTGACGCGATTCTATCAACTGGTTAATTTTGATGAAATGCTCTGTTTTTATCCAATTCATCCTCTTTTTTTTTTTAAAATATATATATATATATATATATACATAGATATGTGTGTGTGTGTGTGTGTAATGATAGTGTTTTTGTAGGGGAATGGACTAGTTGGAAGTCATTGTATAACTATATTTTTGCCGAGTTTGTTAGAAATTTCTATTTTTGATTCAGTTCATGAACTTCAAATACCATGGATACTATGCATAGTTTGATCCTTATCCAAATTTTGGTCTTTGTGGTGATTGATGATGTTTAAATGTTTGCCTTATTGTTTCTTGAATGATTAATTCGATTCGAGATGCTTTGGTTTCAGATGAGACAAAGGAAAAAAAATTCTTTTGGTGAGAATTAACTAAGTTTAGGAGTGATCTATTATTTTGCTTGTTATAGTTGCCTTTTTCTATTTTCTAAGTTTGGTTTTTTTCAGTGAGGAAGAGGCAAGGATGAAGTTGTATTCAGTATCAACTAAACATTACTTTGCATTTGGATGCCTTGTTTCTGAGGAGGTCTCTTACAAGATTAGAGGTATATCTTAGTCATGTCTTTGAACTCAATTGCTTTGTATTCATGCTGAGTTTGAGATCATTAGTATCTAACAATTGTTGCATTTGAACACTATGCAGCTGTTGATAAGGTTCGCTGGGTGGTTCCTGATTCTTACCTGGATGTTAACAATAAAGATTATGGAGGTAAAAATGAAATAAGATAAACCTCTGGTTTAAGTTTTTGCCATGATTACATTAGAGGTATCTTGCTTGCCATCTTTGCTAGTACAGAATCTATCCAGTACCATTTGTCTGTTGATCCACCGTGACTTGTATTTAATTATATGTTTTATTCTTGTGAACATTGTATTATGTATATGGGCTTGCGGTGTTGTTTTCCCAGTGATGGATTTATGTGTGCATAAATTCATGTTAGTTTGTGTGGATAATTCTTTCCAGCCAGTGTTAAAATTCCATTGTGTTATCAACCACCAGTTATGCAAATTGATCAAGTTTCACCAGTTGTCCAGCTTTCTCTTTAGGGCCATACTTTCAGGATTTAAATATTTTTATAACCTCATTATGCCAATCTTGATTTTATTGCATCCATCAATGTTTATAAAGCGATTATCTTGCGTAAGTACTTTCCCAGTTTCGTGCCTTTACAATACATAGCGGATTTGAAGTTATGTAGAACTACTGCTGGCTGTTTTTATTATTTTTTTTATTTTTACCAGGTGAACCTGTCATCAATGGAGTACCTGTACCTTATGACCCTAAATACCATGAGGAATGGGTTAGGAACAATGCACGAGCAATGGAGAGATCTCGACTCAATGATAGATCCCATGACAGGTCAAGGAATTTTGAAAGGCGAGGAGAGGACATTCAGAACTTTCAAAACAGAGATGCATCTCCAATGACACCAAATATGCCACCAAGGGAACCATCAAATGTAGCTGGTATGCATGGTCCAGGAAGTCAGAACCCTATGCGTAGTTCTCCAGGAAACTACCGGCTTCCAAACTGATGCATCTGATGTGACCCAAATACGCAGAAGTGGGCGCACTGAAAGGGTATCAACACAAGTCACGAGGTTCAAGGACTTTGTTATGTAAAATGAGGTGCTCTGACGTGTGGGTGGCAGACAAATGAAGTAGGGAAACAGAATCATGCATTAAATCATAAGACTGTTGGTCATACTAGTAGTTATCATGTAATCAATTTGAATGAGTAGTGGAGCCTGGCACCAATGAGGATTGTACACTTGACAAGTTGTTACAATGCTTTAAATGAATGGGGGCACAGCCTGGGTAGGGGAGAGTATTATCCCCTTTTCTTCACACTTATTCTAATCTCCCTGGTTTATCTTCTTTTCTCTCCTCATCTTTATCTCTTCTCTTCCTATTCTCCTCTCTTATCCTCTCAAATTTAAACATCTAACCGTTCCATACGCAACAATTGGTGCTTCCGTTGAGCTCTCCCACATGACGGAGGGCATGGCAACTCGTTCCCGCACTATCGAGGATCAGCTGACCAAGCTCACAGAGCTCTTAGCTAAGCAAGACGCCAAGATGGACGCCTTGTATCTCACCGTCCATCAACACTCTGAAGCATTTGACGTTGTTCAAAAATCTTTAGCTTCCCAACAGTCAGTGGCGGCGGACATGATGGTTAAATTCTCTACAACCGACAAACCTTCGGCCCCGACCACACAGCCACCCTTGCTTCCACTACCAGCACCGACCTCAGCCAACCCTTATGTTTTTTCCATACCCTTACCAAACCCAAACCGTCCGCCGAAGATCGAACTTCCTCTATTCTCTGGCGATGGGGTTTTTGGATGGTTATTCCAGGCAAACCACTTCTTTGCTTCTTATCAAACACCATTGGATAACCAATTACATACGGCGGCCTTCTACATGACAGGCCCAGCTTTACAATGGTTTCAATGGATGCAAGCCACTAATCAGTTTAGCTCCTGGGAAAAGTTTTCTCGACAACTAGAGCTTCGGTTTGGCCCATCTACCTTCCTCAACCATAAAGCTCAACTGTTTAAGCTCAAGCAACAGACCACCGTTGTGAAGTACTTAGAAGAGTTTGAGTGCCTATCCACTCGGGTTACTAACCTCACTACCGCGAGTTTGCTAAACTGTTTTCTCTCAGGGTTAAAAGATGATATCCAGCAAGAGTTATATATACTTCGACCAACAGATCTTCATGAGGCCATCGGCCTCGCCAAACTCGTCGAAGACAAATGCAACGCTGCACGCGTTTCATCGCCATATCCACGTACCCATTTTCCGCGTCCACTTCCGGCTCCATCACTGCTAGTCGCCGCCGGTCCCCGGCCACCCTCTCTTCCCATCAAGCGACTCACACCATTCGAAATGGCGACCCGTCGAGAGAAGGGACTGTGCTTCAACTGTGATGCCAAATTCGTCCCTGGCCATAAATGTAGTCCCGCACAGTTCCTTTGTCTAATGGTCGACACCGAGGAGGATACTACATTCGACTCCCCACCACCCACCGACACCCCCGAGCTGCTCCCACAAATACATCCCACTCCACAGGATGTCGATACCACTCCATGTATTTCGTTCCACGCACTCACCGGTCAACTTGTTCCCTCAACATTAAAACTCGCGGGATCTATTCACGGGCATCCTGTTGTTGTACTGATTGATGGTGGCTCGACTAATAACTTCATTCAAAGCCATCTAGTTAAACATCTCGGCCTCACTGTTCATCCGTCACCTCACTTGCGAGTCACGGTTGGGAATGGAGAATCTATGGGTTGTGGCGGTGAGTGTCGCCAGGTGTCGATGAAACTCGGTGACACCTCCTTTTCAGTCGATCTATTGTTGCTTCCTATCTATGGCGCCGATGTTGTCCTAGGTGTACAATGGCTCTCTGGATTGGGACCTGTGGTCTTTGACTATCGCAATCTGTGGATGGAATTCATCCAACAAGATTCATACATCTGTCTCCAAGGTTTGACCAGGTTGGAATTGAATTATATCACCCCATCTTCCCTCGTAAAACAACTCACCAACCAATCCACAACCCAATATTGGCATCTAGAGGTTGAACACTCTCCAACAGACCCGGATCCCAAGTTTGGTCCAACTGCTCCACCTTCCTTTATTGCTGCTCTACGTCTTCTCTTAACCTCTTTTGCAGATGTTTTCTCTCCTTCCATTGGGCTACCACCTCAGCGACCATTCGACTACTGCATTCCCCTTCTACCCAACACCACCCAAGTTAATGTCAAGCCTTATCGCTACCCGCATTTTCAAAAGACGGAGATTGAAAGATTGGTGACTGAAATGATATCAGATGGGATCATACAGCCTAGTACCAGCCCTTACTCTGCACCCGTTTTGCTAGTCAAGAAACGTGATGGTTCTTGGCGTTTCTACGTCGACTACCGTGCTTTGAATGCAGTGACTGTGAAAGATCATTTTCCCATTCCCACAGTCGAAGAACTGTTTGACGAGATCGCCGGCGCCCATGTTTTTTCCAAGCTTGACCTGCGCGCCGGTTACCACCAAGTCCGAATACACCCACCCGATATTGAGAAGACGGCCTTCCGTACTCACGATGGCCATTATGAATTCAAAGTGACGCCTTTCGGCCTTTCCAACGCCCCATCAACATTCCAAGCCTTAATGAACTCTGTCTTCAAGGGTATTCTTCGCCGATTCGTCCTCGTGTTCTTCGACGATATTTTAATCTATAGCACTGACTGGGATCATCATTTACAACACTTACAAGCTGTTTTCTCTATCCTCCGATCTCATCACTTGCATGCAAAGCAACAGAAATGTGAGTTTGGCAATGCCGAAATTGGCTACCTAGGCCATCGTATCTCTGGTCAAGGTGTATCCGTTGACCCATCCAAAATTTCCATGATATGTAAATGGCCACAACCACGTGCAGTTCGTGATCTTCGCGCGTTTCTTGGGTTGACTGGCTATTACCGGCGCTTTGTGCGTAACTATGCTGCACTCACTGCACCACTCACCATCCTTTTAAAGAAAGACTCTTTCACTTGGTCTCCGACGCCGCGGCCGCCTTCCACAATCTCAAGACTATCATGACAACCACACCGGGTCTACAATTACCAGATTTTACCCTTCCCTTTGAAGTCCATACAGATGCGTACGGTTCCGGTATTGGTGTCGTATTATCTCAAAACAATCGGCCTTTGGCTTTCTTTAGCAAACAACTAAACCCAAGGATGCGTGCTGCCTCCACATACAGTCGGGAAATGTATGCAATCACAGAGGTAATTCGTCGATGGCGACAATACCTACTTGGTCGACACTTTATCGTCATCACAGACCACCAAAGCCTGCGCTCGATGTTACACCAGACTGTGCAAACACCAGAGCAACAACGGTGGCTTACCAAACTACTTGGTTTCGATTTTGACATCGTGTACAGGCCGGGTTCCCTGAATGGACCTACCGATGCTCTTTCTCGTCGTCAAGAACCTTCCATGTTCCAACTCCACACAATCTCTTGGCCTTTGACTGCACTATGGGACTCCTTGCGATAATGCTACATCTCGCATCCTAATCTAAAGTCTATATTTCATGATGTGCAGGATAATCCAGCTCTACACCCAGAGTATACCATCAAGGACGGCATCCTCTTGTTCAATGGCAGGGTCCTCATCCCATCGGAGACAGCTCTACAACCTTTGCTCTTAGCTGAATTTCATTCTTCACCCATCGGTGGTCATGCAGGAATGCAGCGCACATATGCTCGACTTGCGAGTACTTTCTACTGGCCCGGGCTTCGTCAATCAGTGCGTGATTATGTCCGTCGTTGTGCTACATGCTAGGCCACCGAACCATTTAACACTGCTCCCCAAGGCTTGCTACAACCTCTGCCCATTCCTGGCAAAATATGGGACTCATTGTCCATGGACTTCATCACGCACCTCCCCTCATCATCCGGTAAAACCACAATCTTAGTCGTGTTGGACCGCTTGTCCAAACATGCACACTTCTCCGCACTCGGCCCCCGTTTTAGTGCTCCCCAAGTTGCTGCCATCTTTCTTCGGGATATTGTCCGCTTACACGGCTTTCCTTCAAGCATCATCTCTGATCGTGACCCCATTTTCATTAGCACATTCTGGAAAGAACTCTTCCATCTTCATGGCACCACTCTCGCATTGAGCAGCGCATACCACCCCCAATCCGACGGGCAAACGGAGGTCTTAAATCGTTGTTTGGAACAATATCTCCGGTGTTTTATTGCAGACCAACCTTTCGCATGGCTCAAATACCTACCCTGGGCTGAGTGGCACTATAACACCTCTTGGCATTCGGTGATCCGCATGTCCCCCTACGAAGCTGTCTTTGGCCGACCACCCCCTTCTTTGCTCGATTATCTAGTGGGCACCTCTTCCATTGCTGCAGTTGATGACCTCCTTCAAAGTCAGACATCGTTGTTACAAACTCTGCGCGACAACCTCAAGCGTGCTCAACAACGCATGCAAGACCAAACGAATACCAAACGCCACGACATGTCTTTCAGGAGGGTGATTGGGTGTATCTTCGTCTCCAACCTCATCGGCAGACCTCGGTGGCTCACCGCCAAAACCACAAGCTCTCTCGCCGTTTTTATGGGCCGTTTCGTATTGTGGTTCGTATCGGTCTTGTGGCCTATAAACTCGACCTACCGTCGGATGCCCGAATCCACGATGTTTTCCATGTTTCCAAACTTAAACGGTGCCATGGCGAGCCATCCACACACTCTATTCCGTTACCAGCCCAGTTTGTCAATGGCCAGCCATTACTGCAGCCAGCTTCAGTCTTAAATAGCAGAACCATCCTCGTACGTGGACATCCAGTTCCACAAGTGTTGATTCAGTGGGAGGGGCAACCAGCGTCTGACGCCACGTAGGAAGATCGCATTGCTTTTTACCAAGATTTCCCTACCTTCAACCTTGAGGACAAGGTTTCTTTCCAAGAGGCGGCAAATGATGCATCTGATGTGACCCAAATATGTAGAAATGGGCGCACTGAAAGGGTATCAACACAAGTCACGAGGTTCAAGGACTTTGTTATGTAAAATGAGGTGCTCTGACGTGTGGGTGGCAGGCAAATGAAGCAGGGAAACAGAATCATGCACTAAATCATAAGACTGTTGGTCATACTAGTAGTTATCATGTAATCAATTTGAATGAGTAGTGGAGCCTTGCACCAATTAGGATTGTACACTTGACAAGTTGTTACAATGCTTTAAATGAATGGGGGCACAGCCTGGGTAGGGGAGAGTATTATCCCCTTTTCTTCACACTTATTCTAATCTCCATGGTTTATCTTCTCTTCTCTCCTCATCTTTATCTCTTCTCTTCCTATTCTCCTCTCTTATCCTCTCAAATTTAAACATCTAACCGTTGCATACGCAACACAAACAGTGATGGTAGAGGCCTTCCATCCAGCCCAGCTCCTCAAGGAGGCGGCCATGGTTTCCAAGGAGGTCCGCCTGGCGGAAACATTCCAGGTGGCCCTGGCCATGCAGCATCTGCTCTGGTTTATCAGGGTGGCAGTCCTGGTTATCAGGGTTCCAACCAAGGATATCCTGGAAGTAGCTCTGGTTACCAGGGAGTTAATCAAGGTTATCAAGGAAATAACTCTGGTTATTAGGGAGTTAATCAAGGTTATCCGGGAAATGACTCTGGTTATCAGGGAGTTAATCAAGGTTATCCTGGAAACAACTCTGGTTATCAGGGAGTTAATCAAGGTTATTCGGGAAACAACTCTGGCTATCAGGGAGTTAATCAAGGTTATCCAGGAAACAACTCTGGTTATCCGGGAGTTAATCAAGGTTATCTGGGAAACAACTCTTGTTATCATGGAGTTAATGAAGATTATCCGGGAAACAACTCTGGTTATCAGGGAGGCCGTAGATCCTATCATACGAAAGCGCTCTTAGTTCAGTTCGATCGAACGTGGATCTCCAATCCAAAACCCGAAGCACACACAATGGAGCCGTAGACAGTCAAGTGAAATCCAGTCTATGAAATTTGATCTCTGGACAACATCATTGTGACAAAGGTCAGTAATGCTAGAGGAATCATTACCGCAAGGCATAACGGGGGAGGTCATAAGCGTCTGTACCATTAAATCGATTTTCTACGGAATGGAAAAGAAATGTCAAGGTGGTGGTCCAGGTTATCAAGCAGGTAATCAAGGTTATTCAGGAAGCAACCCTGGTTATCAAGGTGGTGGCCCAGGTTACCAGGGAGGTAATCAAGGTGGTGTACAGGCGCAGCTAGGGGGAGACAAGGTGCACTGTCTTTTAAATGTGAAAAAGTTCTAGTTTTTTTTTTTTACTTTTTTATTTTTAGAAATATGAGAGTAAATTTTTTGAGAGGTTACTCAACTTTGCCTTTGTTTATTTTAGGTAACTGAACTTTAATTTGTTTCTAAATGGTTACCATAGATTAATTGGAATTCACCGGCAGGTCACTCTGTCGATTTCAGGCGTTGGATGCTGATGTGGAGTCCCGGAATACACGGTCATCCACAGAGGTCACCAAACTTATGGCATGCTGGAGTGTCCACGTTGCAAACACCTTCCTCGTCAGCTAAGGCAGAATATGTGGCCATTCCACGTAGGCACAAAGGTCTTCTTCCTTTCTCCCCTATTGGGCATTTTATTTGACAATCCTAGGGCAAAGAACGATGGCAACCGGCATAGGGAGGATGACAACTAGACTGGGAGAGCTGCTTTAGAAACAATGTGCCCTACTTCTCCACCACGTTTCCACCCACTACCTTTCATCAAGCTCCACCAACGCCACTACCACCGCCACCACAATCGGCCATCTATCATCGTGGCAATGCAAGCCCGATTCCTTCTTCTATGCAAGAAGGTAACCTCCAGCTGCCATTTTTATTAGCTCCTCAAGTTACAGCTGCAGTAGTGTGTGTCAACACTAACCAGCACCAGCAGCAAGGTGGATTAGGATGGGTGGAGATTGAAAGGAAGGTTAATATTGGAAGGTCACTTGGTGGCACTAAAGTAGATTGTCTTTGGTCTTTCTAGAGTTTATTTATTTATTATGTTTATGATGTTTTACTGGGTTTTTGTTTGTTTTTGTGCTTGAGATTAAAACTTTGATGTTGTGTGTTTTTTGTGATTAATGAAATGAATGAATAAATGAGAATGGTGGTTTGGAAGCGTTGGGAGGTAGAGAATTATTTGTACTTGTATTTTTCTTGATAATTTAGAATGGCTGCACATTGATGTTGCCATGGTTGATGAGATGAAAACATTTGAAAATTGGATCAAGTGAACCTGCAGAATTAAAAAATTTCACACAAATGCTATCATTCCTGCAAAAGTAAAAAATTCCTGCATAATTTAAAAATTTGGATCAAGTAACCTTTTGGTAGGAACCAAATGCTATCATTCCTGCAGAAGTAAAAAATTCCAAACAACATATTCAATACAACTTACATAATCAGCCAAAACCTATTTAATTGGAACAAAACATTTTTAATACTATTATTATGATTAATCCCTTTCTCACATGTATTGTTTAAAGAACAGACCAAAACTGTATTCTCATTAATTCTTTTGCTTTCTCAAAGGTATTGAAATGAAATATGCATGCATCATCCTAGCATGAATATATAAAAGCTACAGTCTCTGAAGTTGTATTTTTATAAAAGCTGCAGTCTCTACAAAAAACAAATTTATTGCAACAGCTGCAATCTCTACAAATGTAGTCTCTACAAAAACAAAAGCAAATCATTGCAACAACTATACTTTGAATAAAATAAAAGATGCAATTTTACAGAAATAACAAAAACTGCACATTTATAATAAATCTATAGAATGTTTATATAAATTTTGCAGATTTACAAAAGTTGCAGTTTTACAACAATACAACTTAACAGAGATCTTACAAAATAAATATGAACAAAAACTACAGAAATAACAAAAGCTGCAGATCTCTGAAGTTGTATTTTTTACTGTATTTTTACAAAATACATACTAAGTGATTCTAAAGGTTTGCATATTTGACACCTTGGAATGCAATTTCTCAAGGTGCCTTCTTGTACATGTCACTTGCACCAGCAGAAGATCCACCTCCAGGTGGTAACCACACTTTTCTTCTTTTGTCAGGGAATATTGCTTTGTTGCTATCTCTTCCATCCTTTTGTTGTAACTGAGACCTTTTTCCAGCAGCAGTTGATGAAGGAACTACTGATTTACTATGTAGATTTGTTCCACAGTGGCCCTTGCATCCCTTTGTGTTTGTCCCTTGCATCCTTGAATGAGTTTCTGTTGAAGATGCAACACCTTTATAGTGAGACTGCACAACAATTGGAATTGTATCAGGTTTCACACATGGAAAATAAATTGGTGGGAATTTATCAAACATATGAAACAAGAGCCAACTACTCCTAACATGAAAAAAAAATTAATGACCTGTGAAAATCCAGAAGGATCTGTAATTTCAATTTGAAGCATGTTCTTTGATTTTACAGGTTGGCTACTACTTATTGATGCCATCCTACATTGAGTTTCCGGTGCAGTTGAATTCACATGCATTGTTTGTATGTCAACTGTGACCATCTGTACATACACAAGTAAATTACAATGAATTCATAGTCATGGTCCCCCAAATAAATAAGTAAAATAGATAAGACCCTACTAACTTCACCTGTTGTTCTACATCATTGAATGTAACACCTTTTTCATTGTCCCTTTTGTTTTTTTCTCCAGCTCTACTCAGCCCTAACCCCTTCAATTGAGTTTCCTTTGCGTATTAAATATAAGAGCAATGTGGTTAGATGAAAACATAGTAATGCATCATTCAATAACAGCCCAATGACCAACCATACCTGTCCCTTATGGGCACCACTTAAGTCAGATGGCACCTCATTTGCCATCTCATTATTGGGAATATTCTCCATTTGTGTACTTGTTGAGCCACCTGGGTTTTTCTGACAATCATGAAATAAAATTAGGCTAACATGATGAATGTTAAACATGATCTAATTTGGACAGTCATGAATTAAAGTTAGTCATTTTACTAACCTGACCATGGAATCTTTTGTTATGACCTGTCTTACCACAGATGCTGCATTTCATTTTGACACCCTTTTTACTTACTTTTCCACTGGTATAAGCATTTTTTTCATCCACTTCTCTTCTCCTACGCACAGTTTTTCTGCCCCTTCTCCTGTTCACTGGCTCTGGGGGGATGATGGGACCCTGGTCACTTTTTGGATAGGAGTTCTTGTCATGGGTTGGGTAGAGTATATGCCTATATGTGTCCATAAAAGTTTTAACTTCATAGCATGAGTGCAAATAGTTTTCTGGTTTCTCTTTGTTGTAATACAATACTGCTACTGCATGGGAACAAGGAACACCACTGAGTTGCCATCTCCTACATGAGCAAAAGCAATCTACCTTATCCACCACAAACTGCCCTTCAGGGCCTAACACCTGATATTTATCCCCACCTGACCATGTGGTGCTATAAAGCCAACTCAATTGCTTGTATCTTTCAAGTTTTTTCAATATTCTAGGGCAGTGGATAGTAGTAACCTTTTCCATTGCAGCCCTCTTTTTTTGGATCCTTTTCATTAACTGTGTCCTTATCATTTCATTCATGGTAATAATTCCCTTCATCCTAGCTTCCAGAATTTGGTTGTTAAAAACTTCACATAGGTTGTTCAAAAGGATGTCACACTTAAATTGACTCTTGAAATGTGATTTACTCCAGTGCTTGGGCTCAATCTTTTGCATATATTCAAATGCTCCTATGGACATCCCTTTCAAATTATCCATGGCTCTATCAAAGGCTGTTTTGTATGTTGCCCTAGCACAAGACCAAAGTTGGTCTTTCAGTGCTTTTCCCCTAAATATTTTCCTAAAGTTGGTGTGAATATGCCTCACACAATATCTATGCTCACTATAGGGAAATAACTCAGCTACTGCAGGCATTAGTCCCTAATATTCATTTGATTTAGAATTAATACACATTGATAAGGGTACACCATCATCCACAACCATAGCACAACCATAGTAAAAAAACCAAGTCCCTTGAGGAAGCAACCATCAATGGACACCAGGTGCCTGCAACCTGCCAAGAAACCTGCTCTCAATGGAGCAAGGCAAAGGTACATACCTTTGAAGACACCTTCTTCATTGGTTTCAATAATGAATGTTGAACCTGGGTGTGTCCTCATTATTTCCAGCCTGTAATCATATATTTTCGCCATCTGGGACTCCTCATCACCATCTATGATGCTTTATAATATACAAAAAAACACACACACACACACACACACACACACACACAACAGTACCAAATTAAGGAAAACCTATGGAAAATTCAGCAAATATAGTGAAAGAAGCACAAACATTACCTAAGGGCAATGTTTTTTGCCTTGAAAGCTTTTAATCTGCTGATGTCCACTTCTTGATTAGTCTTGACAGCTTGTATAATACCAGAAATTTTCCAATTGGGGTATGCCCTAAATTGCTCAAGATAATACTTTGCAATCCATGCCGCGCTCACATACCGATTGTTATGATCCCTACCACATTCATGCTCTAACACACCTGTCTTTATCTGTATTGTGTTCTTATCATCTACCATAGGTGAGGCCCACAAATAGAATGGGCATCCTTTCTTACAAAAAGCCTTGCATCTTGTCTTGGTATTGGGTCTAAAATTCATTACATATCTATTCTTGATTCCATAGTTTTTCACAGCATCCTTGAACTGTTTAAAGCTTCTAAATTTCATCCCAATTTTAAATTGTGGGTTCATCATGTCAACCTCATCATTAAAGTCAGGGTATCTAGCTCTAGGAGGGCCAACAACTTCCTCATCTGTGGAAGAACATGACTGAAATCCCTCTGAGTTAGTATAATCAGACTCAAAATTGTCACAATCACCATCTTGTACAGCTTCTCCACAACTGACAGTATTTGGCCTTGACCCACCAACATTGGGTGTATCCTTTTCCTCAGACTCATCACTGAATTTATAGTCTGAATCCTCAAAATCACCTTCATTAACATTGTTGCTTCTATCATTGCCCCCAGTTAAAATCTCCTCCAAATTTTCATCATCTACTTCTTCTTCTTCATCCTCAACTACATATTTTAATAGACCCACACTTTCATCATTCACATGATTTCTAGTAAGTCTCATACAAACACATATTTCCTTGCTAGGCCCTACAGACATTGCCATTTTAAGGGCATCCAAGTCAGTTTTTACCTCCTTGTAACCTTTGTCAGCACTTGTTGTGTCTAACCACCATATAGAAGAACCATCTGCCTCCAAATTTAACTCCTTGGCCATGGTTATTAGTTCTATCTTGGATATCTGATCAGCACAACAATAATCTACATATCCTGCCATGCCCTCTATTTCACCCACTTTGTAATGCATCCTTATGGTGAATAACTCAGCATCTGGCACTTTACATAAATATCTAAAAGTCAATTGGTTGCACAGATAGAGTGGGCTATAGTTAATCATATACTGAAGTCCTTTGATAAAGAAATGCCAGTGAAATTAATTAATGATATCTAGAGATATAAATAATCAAAATAGAAAATACCACACTAACTTATGACACACACTATCATGTTTACTGAAACCTTAAGGCAATTCATTCATGGTATTTGCAGTAATGTAAAATGGAACTTCAGAATTAAAATAAAATTCACCATAAACTATCTTCATCCAATGATGCAAATACAATTCACATGAATAGCAACTATCTTCATAACAGTGCAATCTGAAATTCACATGACAATTGCAGAATTAAAATAATCAAAATAGAAAATATCCAAACTATCTTCATCCAATGATGCAATTAAAATCACACAAAGGAATCTAAAACTATCTTCATCCAAAGAAATAAAATCTTAAACAATACAAGTGGTATTGATTGATCAACTGAAAAAAAAAAAAAAAAAAAAAAACCCTCATCCATGAAGGAATCTGAAACTCACATGAGAAGTGCATAATTAAAATCATACGATTAATTTACAAATAGCATTGCAAATTAACATAAACAATTGCAAAATTAAATTCACATGAATAGAAACTATCTTCCAAACTAAAAAAATCACAGTAACAATTGCATAACTAAATTACAGAAACAATGCCAAGAACTTGAAATTTACATGAAAACCTCACTATTAAAATCACAAACCAACCAAAAGAGCGATTAAAAAATAAAACACTATATCAGTAGATTTGAACAACTCATAAAAATTAAATTAGCCAAAAGAGTACAAAACCACCTACAAATAGATTTGAACAACTTTGATGCATGTTAAACCCTACACACACACACACACACACACACACACACACACACACACACACACATATATATATATATGTTATTTACTTTCTTAACGAAACCAATATTATTTACCCCAAAATTTTTTTTATTCCTTCCTCCACTAACATTCATTTTTTAACTACCAAAACTCTAGCATACTGTGAGATTCGTTAGAGGTTCTACAAAAAATCTGTTAAATTAATTGGAAACTTAATCCGTAGTGCATCTCAAGACTCCAAAACACAACAATAAATATAAATGCAGCTTTGGTTGCATGATTACAGAATGCTTCATAAGAACCAAAGATTGCATGGCCAAACTTCAAGTTCAACCTCCGTTCCAAAATTACAACAACACTACAAGATCCCATGAATGTGAAATGGGCCATAGTCTAGCACTTACAGTAGTCAGGGGCTTCATCCCACGCGTGTCGTATCTCCCAATTTACAGCCATCTTCACCGGGATGCACTCAGTCTCTTCAACGTGCTCCAAGATCACCGGCGACCACAATCTTCTCCTCAGACACCCTCTTCAAGGAGTCTAGCTAACAATCTCACGGAGGAGTTCACCCAGGACTCTAAATAAGGAGTATATCAAAACCCTCTTCTTCGTCCCTGTCTTTGTTGGGGTTACTGGAAAAAAGGCCTTGTCTTGTCTTGTCTCACTCGGTCTTTCTCGACACGATGGACACGATGGGGTTTTTTTGACGCGTGGCAGAGAAAGCTTACAAGCAACGTTAGCGCCAATTTTTTTGACACTCCAATGTGGCAAAAGTTTGGTGACCTCTGTGGATGACTGTGTATTCCGGGACTCCACATCAGCATCCAACGCCTGAAATCGACATAGTGACCTGCCGGTGAATTCCAATTAATCTATGGTAACCTTTTAGAAACAAATTAAAGTTCAGTTACCTAAAATAAACAAAGGCAAAGTTGAGTAACCTCTCAAAAAATTTACTCAGAAATATGAACTAAGGACAACTATTGTTTCATTACAGTGTGGTTGAAGACTTACAGCGTCGTTGAAGACTTGAAGTGTACAGGTGTTTATTGAAGGTTTATAATTAATTAGAGATCATAATATTAGTAATTAAAGATAATAACAAAAATTAGAGATAAATAATAATACTTATATATTATGTAGTTAAAAGATATAGTGAAACATTTTATCATTTTGTCACTTATTAAATTTAATATATATATATATATCACAAAAAAGAGAAATATATAAATTATAAATAATTTTTTGGTTTTGTTCTAATGTGTTTTCCACTATTAGCGGATATAAATTTGCTTTTTCTTCTCTCGTGTAATTTTTTATCTTAATATATGTGATTTATTTATTTTTTAAAATTAAACATCTGCTCCATTTTTACATTTATAAGTACCTTTTTCTTTTTTTTTAAACTATTATAAGTACCTTCTTAGTTCTTAAATAATGTATCCAATATGCCACCTCACTGAGCTGGGACTTCTCTTATGTTTTTGTCCCTTCATTTTTACATTTTTTAAATGTATTTATATTAAATATAAATATTGAATATATATATATACATATATATTATCAAATAGTGTACAAGCATCTACGAAAATTTTGGATTGGTCCACTCGAAATAAATATCTTACAAAAAAAACCTAATAACCTAAGAAACTATTAATTATATAAATATATTAATAATTATTCATTTTCAGTACTGGTATGCAAGTGAATTTCTCAGAACAAGTGAGATCCAAACTATCAGAAACGAATATTTAGGTGCCGGACGATGATCGGACGGTCCCCGCACAGAGGAAAATTTTTTCATCAATGCACTCACTCTTCTGTCCTTTTATGTCCGTCCGATTATTATCTAACGGACGAGATAACATTCATAACCTCACCTGGCCCACATCGTTACCTGATCCACGTCTCTTTTGGTTGTTCTCGAGGACACCCGTGCCTGTGGGCCCCTTCACATCTTATCTCGAGTCTGGCGGGGAAATTGAGGAAAACGGTATAACACGTGGCAAATTTCAATTGGATGTTTATGTATGTGATGGTCGGTCATGACATGGCATCACATGATATTCTCCATGTCATCTCTTTTTCCCGCGCTAAATCCATGGGATGTAAATATATTATTAAAGAAGGGTCAAATTATAAAAAAATTCCGGGAAAAGGAGGGAAATGAAGTAATAAGAGAAAGGGAAAAAAAATTAAAAAAGAAAAAGAAAAATAGAATTCCCCTCCAAGCATTCTCCCCCCAAAAAACCCTTGGCCCATTTTTGGCTGGGATCCGCGTCATCAGCACGATTCCCAGAGATTTCGAGATTTTTGAGGTGAGATCTGCTGGTTTTCTGCTTTGATTTTCAGTCTGGGAGGTTGATTTTGCTTTGGATCTGGTGGATTGCTGGGTTTAGATCGGTTGGGTTTGGATTTATGAGTCCTGGAGCTGTGGATGCGAACGGTGGAGGGCAGTCGCCGGGCTCTTCGAATTCTGATGATGCTGGAGAGATGGAGGCCCGGTTTGCGGATTTATGCAAGGTTTTTTTGGTTTTTTTAAGTCAATTTGTTTGATTTTTTTTTGTTTTTTTTGGGGTGATTTTTGTATGTTTTCTGAGATTGGGATCTGGTGGAGTAGGATGGATTGGCGCTGGATGAGAACACGGCGAGGTCAGCGTTGGTTTTGTTCAAAGAGACCAAGCAGGTTCTAGTGGCGAATATGTCATCAATTGGAAGCGGATCGGTGAAAGATCGTTTCTTTGTGCTTTTACTATTTTTCTTTGTTTGTTTGGATTTTCAGTGTTTGAAAAATCTTTTTTTTTTTTGGTTTATTTGTGTTTGCATTTCTAGGCGGAAGAGGCTGAGAAGTTTTGGTCGGCTTTTGTTTTGTATTGTGTTTCGAGATTGAGAGAGAACAGCAAAGAGAAAGAGAATGGATTAGGGATTTCATTATGCCAGATTCTAAGGGCTACCAAACTAAAGTAAAGTTTTTTCTCTCTCTCATTTTTGCAACATTTTCTTAGGTGTGTATTATGTTTGTTCATTTTTCTTTTTGTTATTTGGGTTTTAGAGTTGCTGATTTTTTCAAGGAGATGCCTCAGTTTTCTCTCAAGGCTGGGCATGCTCTAAATGGGTTGTATGGGTCTGATTGGGAGAAAAGGCTTGAGGTAAGAATTAAAAGGAGCAATTTCCTTTTTATGTTTCGGTTCTGATACGAAATGTTTCTTCTGATAACTAACTCGCATGTTCTTTCTTGAGTACTTATAGTTGAAGGAAATGCAAGCCAATGTTGCCCATTTGTGCCATCTAAGCAGGTAATGCTCCACGTGACCTATTTTCTGTGCATTTATCCATATAGGAGCTGTTGGCCTCACACATACAGTTGCTGAACACTGGTGGTATAGTGTCTTGATGTGATTGTGATGGTGCTTCATGAGATGATACACTGGTTTTTTTTTGAGAGAATTTGAGAAATGTGTTTTCAATGACGTTTTTAATGTTGTTTCAATTTCTAAAACATTTCAATTTATTTGTTATCAGATGATGCATCTTCTGTCTCGACCTCAATTCTCTAAATATGTTTTCTTCAAGTGCACTTGACCTTTAAATATGCATATGATTTTTAATCTCATAATAGAATTTCTCTAATAGTTTGTTTGCTTTATTACTCGTCTTCCATAGTTGTTTTTTTGAAAAAGCAAAAATGAGCTTTAGTGCTGCTTGGTGCTGAGAAAAAGCGGCTTGACATGAAATAGAAAAGTAAAAGAAGCATAAAGTAGTATTAACATCTTGTTTGTGCTGCTGTGAAGCCAAATTATTGCATCTCTTTGTATATCTCCTCTTCTTATATGCCTTCCTTTCTTTTGTTGGATTGTACAAACAAATTTTCTGCCTTAAATTAATGCGCTGGGTTTCATTTCAACATTAGCTCATATGCATATCGTGTGTAGGTATTACAAACGAACATATCAAGAGCTTTTCTTGGCTGGTAATGAAAGCACCAACCAACAGTTCACGGTTTCTGGTGGCACTGGATATGTTTCAGACCATCATCGTTTTGGATGGTTACTTTTCTTGGCACTGCGTGTCCATGAACTTAGCCTTCATAAAGATCTTGTGACTTGCACAAATGGACTAGTCTCTGTTCTGGTTAGTTTTTTCTCATACTTTTCATGTAGACCATCTTTAATAAATAACTACTACCAATTTAGAAGTTTGCATTGATGTGAATCTTAAGTGTTATGGAATATTTTTTACAGGCTGTACTCATTATTCATGTCCCTGTTCAATTCAGGAAATTTTCCATGCAGGACTCTCCTCATTTTGGTACTTGCAAGATTATTCATGTTCAGTTTAATTGTCTATTTATTTCAGTCCACAAATTTCTGGTAAATTTTTTGTTGTAAATTTTATATATTGCTCTTTGGCAGCCAAAAAATCCAACAATGGTGTGAACATACTTGCTTCCTTATGTGATGCTTACCATACCTCTGAAGATGAGCTAAGGGTAATGATGGATAAAGTGAATAATTTGATAGTGGATATACTGAAAAAGAGCCCTCGTATTGCTTCAGAGTGCAAAGCTGAAAATTTGGATCATGTGGACGCAGGTCAAATAGAAAATTTCTGTGTTGTTCATTACAAATACTATAATTGAGACTTCCATATTTTTTTTCATGCCACAACAATTATGCCATTTTTCTGCAGATGGTTTGACATATTTTGAGGATCTACTGGACGAAAAGTCACTGCATTCTAGTTTAGTGCTCCTGGAGAAAGATTATGATGATGTGATTAATAGGCAAGGTGAACTAGATGAACGCATGCTTCTTAATGAGGAAGACAGTCTACTTGGAAATGGAAGCTTATCTGGAAGTTCCATTAACATTTGCAGCACAAAGGTCAGTTGGTATCATCATTGCACTTTGTATTATTCACAATTTTTTTCAAAATCCATATTCACTGTTAACCTTCTATATGCAGCGGAAATTTGAGGCAATGACATCACCATCAAAGACGATAACAAGTCCTTTATGTTTTTCTCCTGCATCTCCTGCAAATGGTAATTGTATCAACAACTCAAAAGCAGTCTATGCCACACCAGTAAGTACTGCCATGACTACTGCAAAATGGCTACGGAGCGTCATCTCTGCCCTTCCTTCAAAGCCTTCGCAAGAACTTGTACACTTCCTTTCTTCATGTGATAGGGATTTAACTGGTGATGTTGTGCGTAGAGCAGAGATAATATTGGAGGCAGTTTTTCCTAGTAAGTCTTTTGGAGAAAGATGCATTGCCGGAAGCCTCCAGAGTGCCAGCCTCATGGATGGTATATGGGCAGAACAAAGAAAACTGGAAGCTATGAAGTTGTACTATCGGGTTTTGGAAGCAATATGCAGAGCAGAAGCACAGATCTTGAATGGAAACAATCTTACTTCACTATTATCCAATGAGCGTTTCCATCGCTGCATGCTTGCTTGTTCAGCTGAGCTTGTCTTGGCTACTCATAAAACAATTACATTGATGTTTCCTGCTGTTTTGGAGAGAGCTGGCATAACAGCTTTTGATTTGAGCAAGGTGATAGAGAGCTTCGTGAGACATGAGGAAACTCTTCCAAGAGAATTGAAAAGACATCTTAATTCCTTGGAAGAGCGTCTCTTAGAAAGTATGGCATGGGAAAAAGGTTCATCAATGTACAATTCCTTAATTGTGGCTAGGCCAGCTCTGTCAGCTGAAATAAACCGCTTGGGGCTATTGGCAGAACCGATGCCATCCCTTGATGCAATTGCACTTCACCTTAACATGCCCACAGTTTGCTTCCCACCTCCAAAGAAATGGGAGTCTTCCACAGGTAGATTTTTTAGCCTGAGGTACATGCAGTATAGTGGCTATTTTTTTTATAGCCAACTACTTTTGATAGCTTATGTTTTTGTCATCCATTGCCATGGGATAGGTAAGCAGCGGCTGTGAAGGTATTTCTTCTAGTTAAAGCATTTAGTGGATATGATGATTTTAATTTATAAATGGCAACTCCCCCTTTTGAAAGTAAGTGTGAGATGCAAGATTTATGATTTTCAAGCTACGTAGGTTTTTACTAAACACATATTACTTGTTAGCATAAGCATATGGATGCCAGCATAGATTACATATGTGCATGCACAACTGTGTGCAAAATGATTAGGTGTTACTTTATATAAACTGATGTTCTTTTTGAATGCCTTATTGTGAATGTGATTCGAATTTCTTGTCATCTTGGTAAAGCACTTGTAAAGATCTTTCTATTATAGAGTAAAGAATGTCTGCGGGATCAATTTTTACCCTAACTGAATTCATTTTGTGTCATATTTGTGGTTACAGACCAGAATGGAGATGTTCGGTCTCCAAAGAGATTATGCAGTGAGTATAGAAATGTGTTAGCAGAACGTAATTCATTCACATCACCGGTCAAGGAACGTCTTTCGACCTTCAACAGTCTGAAACCAAAGCTACCACATCTTCAGTCTGCTTTTGCAAGGTTAGTAAACACTGTTGAGCACATTTTTATTCTATGAATTGATTTGAAGCAGTTTAAATTCTCTATATGGTGAATGTCATGTGTGAATCCTTTTCTGTAGCCCAACAAGGCCCAACCCTGCAGCTGGAGGAGAAATGTGTGCAGAGACAGGGATTAATATTTTCTTCAGCAAAGTAACCTTGTTCCATAGATCTGTTCTTTTCATTAAATGCCTTTTTTGATTTCTAATCTGTAATTTGGATTTGCACCCTGTAGATTGTGAAATTGGCTGCTATTCGAATAAGAAGCATGTGTGAAAGACTACAATTGCCCCAGGAAATTTTGGAGCGTGTCTATACTCTTATCCAACACATCCTTAGTCAGCATACAGCTCTTTTTTTCAATAGACATATAGACCAACTTATATTGTGCAGCTTCTATGGTGTTGCTAAGGTACTGTGCATTTCATGATTGTCAATCATCTGTTGTTTTCTGACTATATATGTCAAGGTTCTCATTCCAAATTTTTTTTCCTGTGGCAGATTTCACAATTAAGTTTGACCTTCAAGGAAATCATCTATAATTATCGGAAACAACCTCAGTGCAAACCTCAGATTTTTAAAAGTGTCTATGTCAATTGGCCATCAACATCCCACAATGGAGTAATATACCTTACCTTTGCCTCTTGGATTCAAGTCTATGAAATAATTTCTAAACTGATTTTGCAAAACAGAGATTGGGGGAGGAGCATGTTGATATAATAACCTTCTACAATGAAGTATTTATTCCATCAGTTAAGCCTTTATTGGTTGAATTAGGCTCTGGAGTCAATCAGAGTAGTAACAAACCTGCTGAGGATAAGAACAATACCAGTGGTATGTCTTGCCAGTTCCCCTTGCCACTTTTACTTTGCACTGAAACATTAAAGCAGACTTTATCTGAAGTACCTTCATTGGATGAATCAATGCCCAATTTCAGGGTCACCGCGGTTCTCCCCATTCCCAAGTCTGCCAGATATGTCCCCAAAGAAAGTTTCTACAACCCATAATGTTTATGTTTCTCCTCTGCGGTCATCAAAGGTATGCTGATTTTGTCCATCTTTCCACCACAAATTTGGCAATCTGGACACATATTTTTTTTAAGTATTTTCTTGCTCAATATATTCTAATAGCATGTTTTTCCTCTTGTGACGATTGATAAAAACTCAATGATAAGATTATTAACGAATGGCTCCTTATTTGTATGATGGTTGCCTGACTGGTATATAGTGGTCCTGAATTCACCCTCTAAGAATCTTATCCTTGTAGAGGCCTGCCTTCTCATGATGATGTATCATGAGTTTCCCATTGTCTACTTGTCCCTTCTCCGCAATTGTGTTTTCACTTTTCTGGAAGCTTTTGCTTTTTGTCTTCAGAGCTTTGTGATGCGGCCCAATTCACAGAATTGAGAAATCTTGGAATTAAGTTTGCTGAATTTTCCCAGACATAATAATAACAAGAGGAACTTGATAATTTAAGGATGAAAATAGAACTATCATAAAATATGGTAGTCTCTCACAGTCACTACCAGTGAGTTTTAGCCTCTCACCAACAAGAATTACCCTAGAAGAGCTGAAAGTTTTGTTCAAATGACTTTTTAACCTAATAACATGACGCATAAATACATGAAGAAATTTAAATCCTATACAGAAGGATGATTCATTCTAACCATATCTAAAGGATAAATATATTGTTAACAAATTTGAAACAAACTCTAGGAAAAAAATGAAAACAACTTGAAAGATAATTACTGATGATGACCGCATCACCTTGACTTTCAAATGTTAGAGTTTCGTACGGAATAGATAAATGGAGTTGTCTTTTATATAGTCTTGTTTCTCTGCGCCCTTCCATCTGAGTAGACGCCTTTGATTTTGCCATGCTTTTAACATTGGGGAAATGTAGATGCTGTTATTGCCTTTCTTGTTCTTGTTCCTAAATACACCTAGAAGTTTCTGTGAGCATTTTTATTGATGATCCACTGCCGTAGTGGATAAATGTTTTTTTGTTTTCTGCTTCCCCTACTTTACATTCCGCTGGGTAGCTTTTGGTCATCAAAAGTGAATTGTTTTTTCATTTATGGGAACTCTCCAGGATCCTCACAGAAGTTGCTTCAGATAAGAAAGCATGTCAAATTGTTTGTGAAGGATGGGTGGAACATTTCCTTCTGCTTTTATGAAATAGGGCACAGCATGCTATTGCTATACAACTAATTCTTGAATGCCAAACTATTTGACTTGTTTTGTCCTTTATACCCACGAGATAGAGATTTGAAAATTTATTGTAAATCTTATGGGATGAACATCTTTGTCTCCTTTACAAATAAATAAGTATATCCTTCTCAGATGGATGCTCTCCTCTCGCCAAGTTCCAAGAGTTATTATGCCTGTGTTGGTGAGAGCACTCATGCTTACCAGAGCCCATCCAAAGACCTGACTGCCATCAATAACCGCTTAAATTGGTATGCCAGCTAGAGATGACTATCATTTTATTGCATTCTGATAAAGATGCTGATGGCTCTCGTTTTCTTCTCTTATTTCTTCATTGCCTATGCAAAATAGTGGTAGGAGGGTTCATGGAAGGCTCAACTTTGATGTGGTGAGTGATTCAGTGGTTGCTGGCAGTCTGGGTCCTCAGCAGAATGGGAGCTCAGCATCATCTGCTGCGGCTGCCACCTCAAACTTGCCTATAAAAAGTGAGCAAGCAAGCTGACCCATAGTGCAACTTTCTGAGTCATCTCCCTGTATGTAGTCTAATTGTCTTGTCATTCCCTAATTCAGTTTAATTATTTGTACATGAGTGTATTAGATAGGTAATTGTGTTCAAGCAGTGTACCACTGTAGAATAAACAAATTTTGCTGCCTCTTTTGGTCTGCAGAGTCTATATAAACTTTGGTTGATTGCCATGTAAAAAAGGGGCAGTAACACTAATCTAACTTAACAAAGCTTTCAATTGCTTCTTAGCATCAAAGTCTACTATATCTTTATTTTTTTATTGTTGCTTGTTTTATTATAAGGATCAAACTTGTTCCAATAAATATATGTCATCATTTTTGCCAGCGAAAACTATTTAATAATATGGCTTTAATACATCTGCAATTGCCCATGTTTTTGATCCTATAACCTAATTGACTTGAGATTATGAATAGGTGGATGGAAAAAGACAAAACATGAGGTTACTCATTTCTATACCAGTTATTGTATTGTATGATTTACCGAGAAGAATGTTTGCTGGAGTTATAAATAGAAAATTCAATTGCGTATTATTATTATTATTATTATTATTATTATTATTTACTCATGTATAAGGTTTCTGTTGGAAAATTGTGATCTACTAAAGAACATCTGCTGAACTTTTGAAGGTAGATGATTTGGCATGAACTACATTTTTTTATTGTGATATTCTTTTTATTATAGTGTTTGTGGGTGAAAAGATAGATGCATGAAATTAGGCAGGGACAGAAACAGAGGATTATATTAAGGCATAACCGCCATTATTCTACATATATCAAGAAGTTCACACCACACAAAGCCGTATGAAATTATCTTGTGCCTGATATGTCAGGCAATCTTGCAGTCCCAACGAAATGCAGAAAGTGAACCAGGGGCTGATGATGATGGAGATAGCGGGGTGGCTTCAGACATCATCCTTTATTGATGGCAAGCCCAGTAGGATGTTCAGTATCATCAGAGCATTACTCACCCTTCTTGGGGTGGGAGGAGCTGGTGCCCGTAGGGAGACGATGGCTGGAAACATTGAGGTGCACACCGGGGCTCTTATGAGTGCAGGAGCAGTTGAAAACCATGGAGTTGTTGATTGCCTGCACATTGCTGTTCACCATAGCTGCTAATGGTCTTGCTTTAGACACTGTCATGCTTTCCTTAATGTCACTTTGAGGTTCGTTCTCCTGCACTTCACTTGGCTTGCTGTTGTGTTGGTATTTAAAGATGGTGGCTGCTGGTTGCTGCTTCTGGAGTTTATGATAACCAGAGCCCAGTTCCATGTAAGCTCCCATGTTCTCTCCTGCAATGGTTATGAGCCTCCATCCAGTCTGTTCTTCTTCTTTGCTCTTTTCTGCTTTCTTCTTTCCAGATGGCATGGTTGAATTATTGGCAATTTTACCATCAGTAACAACATCACCTTTCTTCGGGCTGAGGTGAGCATGATTTTTCTCAACTGGTGGTTCTTTTTTGTCAGATGTCACCTTGCTATTTCCATTGCCATTCTTGTATTGAGAGAAGATGCTCTTAGGCTGCTGTTGTATGGTTTTCGGCGATGGTGGTGGTGTTGGCTCTGAAGGCTTAATGATCTTAGGAGATTGTGGGGGCGTCAGGGACCGGTATGCCACTGCTCTGGGTCTCAGTGATGCTTGTGGCTGGACTGCTGATTTTGGTGATGCTGGTAGTGCTGTAGATGTTGGTGCTGGTGGCGCTGTAGACGTCCAAGGTCGATCATAATTAGTTGGTGCTGATTTTGGTGATGCTTGAGGTTGAGCAATAGCAGTAGCTTGAGATATTTCTGGTTTTGGTGATGGTGGTGGTGGTGGTGTTGGTCGTGGAGATATTTGACGTTGAGTAGTAGTAAACTGAGTTTGTGCCGGTTTTGGCGATGGTGGTGGTGGTGGTGTTAGCCGTGGAGATATTTGACGTTGAGTAGTAGTAACCTGAGTTTGTGCCGGTTTTGGTGATGGTGGTGCTGGCCTTGGAGATGTTTCACGTTGAGCAGTAGTAACTTGAATTTGTGCCGGTTTTGGTGATGGTGGTTGTGGTGGTGATGGTGCTGGCCTGGGAGATGTTTGACGTGGAGTAGTAACAACTTGAGTTTGTGCTGGTTTTGGTGATGGTACTGGAGGTGTTTGTGGCGGAGTAACTAGAGGTGGTGATGGCACAGCTGGCCGGGTTTGTATTGGACGTAATGGAGGTAGTGGCTCCACCTCCAGTGCTGGTGCTGGTGCTGGTGCCAATACTGGAGGTGGTGGTGGTGGTGGTGGAGCAGTGGTGGTCGGTGCTGGTGGTCTGGCAAAAGTTGGAAGTCGGATAGGAGCTCTAAGAGATGGAGGTTGTAAGGGTTGAGTGGGTACGGGTATTGGTGCTGGTGGTGGTGCTGGTGGCGGTGCCTGTGGACCTCTTTGAAATATAGAAGCTAAACGGGACAAAGGACGGCCGGGGACAGGCTGGTTCTGCTGCATAACTACCGGTGTTGCTAGAAGAACGTAAGGAATGTAATGGGATTTAGTTTGTGATGAAATGAAGGTGTCTACCCCCTTGCCTATTTGTAATGGAGAAATGGAGTGTATGTATTGCTCTTTAAAGAAAAAGAAGACATAATTAGTGCAAAGAGAAAAAAAGGAAAAAGAAAAGCATCAGATACGCAGCCTAGCCATTGAAGTGAAGTGAAAAGAGAGGGAAATGAGAGGAGAAAGCAATGTAAACGGTCCCAAAAGAAACAAGCTTGGTATCAAATGAAAAGAAATTACTGCAAGTGGAGTTGGAAACTCAATGGTCCTCGTACTTCTTTCTCTCTCTCTCGTCTTCTTGACTTTGCTTGCACTCACACGGATGCTGATGCCGATGCCATACGCTGGACTTTGCTGGATGATCAGGCATCTGTTGATTTTGTTCTTTAATTTTTATTAAAGGTATTTAGTGCTCATGATCTCCAGTGCAAACTGTTAACCTTAATACTTTTTGTGTATTGTGTGCAGGAATCAGATGAGAAATATATGTCCATTTTATACCAAGCCTCTCAATGTACATAAACAGTACAGGACCAACCCAACCCTTCCTCGTGAAAACGAAGAAAACAAAAGAAGACAAGAAAAGAGATACAGTGAATTGAAAATAAGAGAGGGAAAAGAAACAAAACCAGCATCACCACCACCACCACCTCTACCACCTTCAGTGTTTTGTTTTAAACTTTAATAGTAGTAAGAGCTGCCGCCTAGCTGGAATCCGTCATTTGGCGAAGCCTCGTCCACTGTTGGCATTGGCCCGAACAATGGGCTGTGCACGTAGCCTTCTTCAAAGTAACCAGCTCCACTCCATGCACATGCATTGACCTCCTCTGCATCAAACCAGCTCATCTCTTGGGCCACTGTCTCTGAAGTGCATTCTGGCGTATTAATAGCAACCTCAGGGACTACACCAGATGGAATGTAAGCCTCCTGCTCTGCTACTACTAGATCATTATTATTAGCAAGATGGTTACTCTGTTGATGAACGTGAACACAATGAGAATGAGTAGAGTCTTGTTGCATGGTGCCAGTGAAGTAAGGTGGCAGGAGTGTGGTCTGGTGAGCAGTGATGTCCGGGGAGAGGAATGGAGTCAAGGAGGAACCTGGTGGGAGGTCGGGGAATGCAAAATTTGTTCGAGCTCGTGCTCCTCTGAGTGAACGGGCGGCACGGTCATAGGCCACTGCCGCCTCCTCCGCTGTGTCAAACGTGCCAAGCCAATGCCTTTCTTTAGTTGCCGGATCACGTATCTCCGCTGCATAACGACCCCATGGCCTCCGGCGAACTCCAAGGTACCTCGTGCCACTGGCTACTGCTGTTGCATTTGTGCTGGTATTACCATTGTCTTGTTGCTTTCTTTTGCTCTTCTTCTCCTGCGGAGCAGGAGTTGATGAGGTTGATGAAGAGAAGAAAAAGCTCAAGTCCATGAGAAGATGAGAATTAGAGAGATGATGCTAATTGTGTTGTTTGAGATATAGAAATGATTTATGGTTTGAGGTTTAAGTAGGTTCAGTTGTGGCCTTTATATAGAGTCTAAGAGTTACATTTGTGGAGCCCATGATACAATTAAGTTAATCCTAATATTAATGGTTTCGAACTTTTGAGGCAGAGGCCAAGAAGAAGAACATGTTAGGAAAACCAACTGACTTGTAAACTCTCTCTACTTCCCAACCACCATTGTGTTTGATTGTGAAAAACTGATTCTTCAAATATTTTGTGTTTGTTTTGATGAATTTAGAAATCAAAAGAATGGTTATTCTCTCTGATGGAATGGAGTTGCTAATGATGAGCATCAAGTCTCATAAAACAAATGTGTAATCACATGATTAGTGGCCTTAATTGAAGAAATGATTAGCATGTGCCATCTTCTCTTCCTTTTGGCTGCCTTTTAATGCATGGATAATTTCTCAATTGGTATATCCTCTGCTTTATGAACCATATAAAGCTGCTTCCCAGGTATATATATGTATGTATATATATATATATATTGAGCTTGGATCACAAACTAATCATAGATTCAATGTACAGTTTCTTATCTGTTTGTTGCGAAAAACTCATCATAAGTTATGATTGTTGAAGTTAAAAGAAGAGCTAAGTGATGATTTGTAAAGATCAAGCAAGGAACAGTTAGAAGCTTGGCAGTTATGAAAATTAAAATAGGTTGGTAGGTGTGTTTGATTACTTGAATTGAAGTTTGCAAATCATGTTATGAATCACTTAATCACTTCGCATGCATGTTTCTTTATTGTTTATTGTTTATTGTTTATTGTTTTTAATTTCAAGTTTAGCAGGACAATTAAGGATTATATGATGGCCCATCCATGTGCTTCCAATTTAAACCAAATCAATGATAAGTTCCACAGGCCATCTAACTTTATAAAGCCAATGGTTCTCTTTTGAAATCTTTTGATGCTCATGAGAGGCATAGATTTCATCCCTTATATATTTGTTTTTTCAGGTTTGTGGAACCCCCTAAATGAGTCAAAAGAAAGCTTGGGATGCATGTGAGGGGGGACTAATAGTCCTTATTATCTAAAGGTACTACTACTACTACTACTTCATAATGCATAGCCACTAGAAACTTGCTTCCATGCTTGCACTCTATTCCAAGCCAATAAGATCTCTGTCCTTTACCAAGTTTAACTTTTAGAAGCTCTTTTCTGACAAACATCAACCTTGACCATCTCTTCATCCTTTGTATTATGACCCCATTAATGACGTTCCAGTTTAATCCTTTTCTGCTTATTATAATCCAACTTGTTAAGATTAATTTTTAAAGGCTAATAATAGAAGACATTTTATGAATATAATAATAAACACAATGTTGTAGCGTATTGTTGACTACCCTGCAAATTATAGGAGAAGGTATCATTTGAGGCAGTGTCTAAACAAAGGGAACATGAACCTGCTACACTCCAACCCTCTCTGCTCCATGTGCATGAAATCTTGGTCTGATTTATCTGCAGATTAACAATGAAATCCAATGCAACAAGTTCACTGAATTCAATTCACACACCCAAAGTTAATCCCCTCAATCACAAACTGACAAATTTAATCAGTGTTTGACTGAGTTTTTTGAGTATCTGTAGACTTGTGATGCTTTTCACTGAGACTCACTTTGAAATAAATTAAAAATACAAGCACACATGTAGACTAAAGTAGGCCAGTAACAGTAGGAAACATCTCTTCATAACTCATGCTTAACAGTAAAAGAATCAGTGGTTATTATCATCATTATTATTAAATATTGATTAATCTTTTATCTCTTAAAGTATGTACCATCTTGTGGCTGAAAAGAAACAAAACTTTGAGAATGTTCAGACATTGACAGTAAAACTTCTCCCACTCAGGCCTTGACTTGAAAAAGCAAAGATGAGCATGAGGACAATGAAATGTGAAAGCCTACATGATGGTTTTTCACTTAGTCCCATGAATTGCCATTTCCTAAGCTACTTAAAAGAGTATGACATGTAAAGATGTGCATTTGGTGCATGGAGTCAAAAGAAGCCACAATCACAAAGTTCTCTTCATGTTTATAGTATGAAACATATGGTTCATGTATTCAAGCTTTCTCAATTATTTCATTCAAATTTTTTTTTCTTTTTATGAAAAATACAAAACATCACTGTAGAAAGAAATCTTAGAATGCCATCCCCACCTTATAGCCTATTGACACTAACCAGGAGTCGAATCCCGTTATGTAAGGTGAGAGCGCGTGGTATATTTAGAAAGCACATGCACGCTGCTTACACTTGTCCATATTTTTTTAAAAAAAAAAAACATTAGAATATATTTGAATGTTAGGTATGAAGAAGATGCTTGTTGTATGAAATTATTTAGGGTATCTTCGGCGTGCTTATTTGTTTGATTTCTTAATATTATATGACCAAAGAGTTTGTTAAGAAAGAAAGCTTGCATAACAGTAATATATGGTTGATGTGCTTATTGTAGTTGTTTACTAATTTCAATTTGTCTATTACCTTTAAAATTTAATGTGGATTAGAAGCAGTAATTTGATTTTTACTGAATTTATTTACTTAGCTCTATCTAAATAATTTGAATTTTCTTTTTAACACTATATAATACTCATAAAAATGTGATAATTGTAATGAGCGCCACCTATATTCAAACGAAAGCATTTTAACGATTTGTCGAACTATTATCTACTTAGATAGTGAGCGTGTTGAATTTCAATGAGGATTTATACATAGCAACTGAATTCACATATATAATTAGAACTCATAGTCATTGATTAATCAAATGATTAGCTTGATTAATCAGGTGATTAATATTGTTCTAAGATAATTTATTTATGTACAATGATCAAGCAAAGCCATGAATATCTCCGAATTCAACTTAGAATCCAGTTATCAGGACTCTCAGAAATAACATTAGTTAAAGTATCATGGTACATAAGCAATCTCTAGAGTTAAAGTATCATGGTACATAAGAAACCTCTAGCTTCACCATCGATGAACTATACGCATCGATAGCGTTGTCCACACACTTTGTAGTAGACAATGCAGCATTCCTCGAGGATAGAAACCGAATGCAAGCGTCGAGAGCCTCGCGCATCCATTCGTATCGACATAGTTGCATTGATTCCCTTACATCCACCTATTCAGAAAAAAAAAAAACACTCAAATGATTGAGAATTTGAGATTGATTTTAAGTTCATATAATGTTGCAGAAAAAATCATTAGATAGAAAGGATTGAAATCGAACACTACAAACTACAGACCCATCGTCTTTGGTGACAGGATTGCTCCGGCCACCATTCAAGTTCTTCGGTAACCTCCATCGCGAACATGTAACCTCTACAAACTCCTTCAAGATTACAACTATTCTCTCTGCTTTTGCTTCGAAACTCCCAAATTCCCAATATTGTTTCCTGAACATAATTACTGACAGTGATCAAGATTGAAAACTACTAAACTATAATTTTAATGCATACATGATTTAATGAATCGATGACTCGTAATCGATAAATATATATATGTAATATCTGAAACTGACTATTGATGTGAATATTACTCATATTATAAGGAAGAGGCCTTATTACATTAGGAATTCCTCTATCATAAGTTATGGTAATAACATCAGTAATTGACCTACACTGATGATTCCTTTCACTCCGGCTTCTTCTAAAGCTTCGCGACACGCTGCTTCACAGACACTCTCGTCGGTCTCCCAACCACCCTGAGATCATTTCGACGTACTTAAATACTAAGATAAGAAAGAGCAAGTTCTTGAAGCTAAAATGAACGTAAAATTTCACCTTGGGGAAAACAAGATCATGCCGATTCGGCGAGGAAATCATGAGGACTTCCAATCTATTCGACCAATCTCCGCCTCTGTTCTCAACACTTTGCTTTAATCTATAAGGAATGCATCTGCTTGTATCATATAAAACTCCTTTTAAGTGAGAACACCGATCGAAACAAACATATTTTTCTTTACCTTTTGAGCTAAAGAAAAGAAAATTACCCTGCGACAAGACGAAAATGTTCATCGTATCGCTGCCGATGTCGGCCCGTTCGAGCTATTAAATCCATCCTATTAACCTTCATGTTAAACAAGCATAAATTTAACACAAATTGAAGCTTTTACAGAATGTTCATTAAGAAACAGAGAGGACAACAGAAAAACAAAAATGAATGAAATGAAGTCCATTAATTTCACCTTAAAAATGAAAAAAAATTCTCATGGTTTTCTTCTCAAAGCTCATCTCAAGAACAATATAAGAAACATGGAAGAGAAGAGATGAGGATTGAATGAATTCAAGAAGAAGCATTGCATCTGAATTTAATGGGGTTTTGAGGTCAACTAAGGCTACACCAACCACATTGTTTTACATAAAAATAAATAAAAAATAAAAAACATAGAGCAACTCCCTGACAAAGAGATGAAGATGATTGAACCAAGGAATAAGAAAAACAGAAGGCTTTTTTAGACTATACCACCAGTTGAGATGTTTCAAGGAACCCGGGCTTTTTAGCTAAATCAAACTTTTAAAGTTAATTAAGAATTTAATTACATAATTAGTCTCTAATTATATACAATTAGGATCATATAAACTGTTTGTTAATTAATTTCTTTTTCAAGATGAAAACAATATGAGAATTTTCATGTTGATTGGTGTTGAAAGGTCATGAATGAATTATCTATTTTATATGTGGTCCTGTGATTAAACAGTAATGAAATAATATTCAGTATTATTATGTTTAGAAGAAGACTTAATCATAGAGCATGATAAGCAACAAAATGGTTTTCATGAATTAATAAGATATTAAACTATTCTTCCCTGAAACTGAAGTCCTTTACATGGACCATCAATTTCTTTATGGTCAATGCAGTACTTATTAGCATTTTCTCAGCAGTTTCACTCTTGCTAATCACAAACGTATAATTTGGAATTTAAAAAAAAAAATTTAATGGAAAGTATAAAAATAACTAATGATAATCATGGAAATATAATAAAAAATTTCACTTATATAAGTATTATAGAATGAGTAATTTTGGGGATTTATATGATTTGTTGATGTGATACGGAACACAGCTATTTTTTATTATTTATATATTTATTTATTTAATAAAAGTGGATAAATTATAACGTAAAATAATTAGAAAATTATTACAAGTAAAATAAAATAGTACATAATAAATAGACTGGTAATGCACAAATATGTTGTTGGTGTTTGATCAGAGAATTGGCGGGAATTAAGTGTTGGTATCTGTTGAGAAGTCTGAAAAACAATAGAGGCAACTTTGATCTATTATATGTGTGTTGTTTGTATGCTATTTGGAATGGTTCACTTTGAATCATTACTGTTTAATGTTTGTTATATTATCATGTATTTTGTGAGATGCTTGACTGGCATTCACATTATGTATCTTTATATTCAGTTGCTTTGAATGTATTAGGAGAGTGAACTTGCTTATGCTTTAATAGATTGCCTTCTCTTCATTTCATAAGTTTTGGTGTGCATCCTTGTTTTGTCTCAGATTGAAGAACTGGTTATTAATCTTGATTTCTTCTTCTAGAGATCCTATCAGTGGTATCAGAAATGGCAAGTTCTTCTTCTAGAGATCCAAATGTCCCTCTCTTTGATGGTGAAAATTATAATCTGTGGAGCTTGATGATGAAGACCATGTTTCGGTCTAAAGATCTCTGGAATCTTGTTGAGAAAGGTTTCAGTGAAGAAGGAGATGGGAATAGAATTAATGAGAGCATGAAGAAAGATGCAAAGGCTCTCTTTCTCATCCAACAAGCTCTTGACAAGAGGATCCTCATCAGGATCACTGAAGCCAAGACTGCAAAGGATGATTGGGAGACCATCAAGAAGGAGTTTCAAGGAAGCACAGAGAATCTCACAGTTCAACTACACTCACTCCAAAGAGAATTCGATGCTCTAAAGATGAAGAATGGAGAGAAGATTCAAGACTACATCAGTAGAGTGCTAGATGTAGTATATAAAATTCGAATGATGGGAGAGACACTCCCACAGAAAGCTGTTGTAAGCAAGATAGTGAGAAGTCTCACCCCTAGGTTCTCACAAGTAGTACATTCTATCATTGAAGCCAAGAATCTCAATACTCTTAGCATTGATGAACTCAGTGGTTCATTGAGAAATCATGAGTCTATCCTTGATATCTCAAGTGAACCAGAAGAAGAGAAAGCCCTCCATGTTAAAAGTTCTCAATTTGGAGATCAAAGCAACAGAGGGAGAGGTAGAGGACGAGGTTTCTTCAGAGGAAGAGCAAGAGGACGAGGAAGAAACACAACCGGTGGACAATCAATCATAGATGTTGGGAGTTCAAGCAACAATGCAAGACAATATAAAGGAGTTCAATGTTTCATTTGCAAGAAATTTGGGCATGTAAAGGCTCAATGTTGGTATAGAAACAAGGAGGCTAATGTTGCAGAAGAAAGCAAAGACAAAGATGGAGAAGGAGTTGTATTCATGGCCATTGGTGATGATGCTGTGAATGAAGATGGAGGAACATGGCTCATTGACAGCGGTTGTTCAAATCATATGACAGGAGAGAAAGCTTTGTTTCAGTATTTTGAATCAACAACAAACAAGATTATCAGGCTTGGAGATGGGAAACCCCTTCAAGTTGAAGGTGTTGGGTCTATCCCTCTGGGTGCAAGCTCGGGCAGGCAAATTACTCTCACAAAGGTCCAATTAGTGCCCAACTTAACACATAATCTGTTAAGTGTGGGACAACTAATGGATACTGGTCATGATGTGAACTTCTCCAAAGGAATTTGCACTATCAGTGAGATAAATTCAAAGGGAATTGTAGCACAGGTACATATGACAAAGCAAAGACTCTTTCCACTAGCTGCTGAGAACGTGAGCTATGCTCTCACAGCACAAGATGATGCATCATATCTCTGGCACAAGAGGTATGGTCATGTTAACTCAAAGACACTGAAGCGACTTCATGATGAAAAGCTGGTGCTAGGATTGTCACCAATTGCCGATATTGATCCATGTGAAGCTTGTTCCTTTGGAAAACAAACCAGAAAGGAGTTTCCTAAAGGTGTGGTCACTCGTGCAAGTGCTCCGCTTGAGTTAATCCATGGTGATCTTGTCGGACCAATGAAGAGGCCAACCATTGGAGGTAATCTTTGTTTCATGTTGTTAACCGATGATCATTCAAGGTATAGCTGGCCTTATTTTTTGCAAAAGAAGTCAGAGGCATTACAACACTTCAAGATATTCAAATCCTTAGTAGAGAAGCAATTCTTTCTTCAAGTGAAAGCCCTCCGAACAGATAGGGGAGGAGAATTCATGTCCAAAGAATTCATGGACTTCTGCAATCTTAATGGGATTTTCCATCAGCTCACCGCTCCGAGAACGCCCCAGCAGAACGACGTCGCAGAGAGGAAGAATCACACAGTTGTAGAGATGGCACGTACAATGCTGCTGGACGCCGGAATGCCGCCGGAGCTATGGGGAGAAGCAGTTGCAACAGCGGTATTCTTACTCAATCGTTCGTTGACTCGAGCAGTGAAGGGTCAGACTCCATTTGAAGCTTTGACCGGGTCAAAACCAGCGGTTAAATACTTTAAAGTATTCGGATGTCTCGTGCACAGGTACATTGATTCCAGTCAACGGAGCAAGCTTGAAGCCAAGTCAGCACCTTGCGTTTTCACTGGCTACTGCGAGAATTCGAGAGCCTATCGGGTGCTGGATCCGGATACGAACCGCGTACACGTCAGCAGGAATCTGCACTTTTTCGAGAACAAACGCTGGGATTGGTCCAAGCTCTCCAACTCAGCAACCTCAGTTTATGTGCCCTTTGCTGATTTGGAAGGATAATGTGAACGTATCTCAACCGTTGGAATCATCATATCAACGGCTCATGACTTATCACCCTCTCAACGCTGATTCTCAAACTCTCTCATCAGAAACAGCCAGTAACGGCGGAGCTCCGGCGAGGTATAAAAATCTTTTTGATATTTACTCTTCGTGCTCGTTTGCACTAATCACTACAGATCCTGTAACATACGACGAAGCAATATCAAATCCTGAGTGGATTGAAGGCATGAACGAAGAGATGATTGTCATTCATAAGAATAAAACATGGGAGTTGATCACTCTACCTGAAGACAAAAAGGCAATCGGCCTAAAGTGGGTATTCAAATCAAAGTTCAATCCATACGGGTCTTTGTTGAGGAGGAAAGCTCGTATTGTTGCAAAAGGCTACGCCCAACGGGAAGGTGAAGACTTTGACGAGATCTTCTCTCCCGTTGCTCGAATGGAGACTGTACGTCTTTTCCTTGCCATTGGAGCTCAGCGAAGATGGAAGCTTTATCAACTGGATGTCAAGACCGCCTTTTTGAATGGTGAACTAAAAGAAGAGGTCTTTGTTGAACAACCTGAAGGTTTTATCATGGGAGGAAAAAAGAATCAGGTGCTCAAGCTTAGAAAAGCTCTTTACGGACTTCGCCAAGCACCCAGAGCTTGGTATAGTCGTATTGATGCACATTTCATTCAACTGGGTTTTAAGAGAAGTGAAAATGAACCCACAGTCTATAAAAGGCAGCAAGGAGACAGTGAAATATTGATGTTGTGTTTGTATGTTGATGACATCGTCTATACGAGTTCTTCTGAAGTAATGTTGACAAGGAGGAGATGATGAAGACGTTTGAAATGTCTGATCTTGGGGAGTTGAAATACATTCTCGGATTAGAAGTAAAAAGGTTAAATGATGGTCTTTTTGTGTCTCAGCACAAATATGCAGTTAATCTATTAAACAAGTTTGGAATGGAAAATTGCAATTCAGCTACAACTCCAATGAATACAAATGAGCATCTTCAATTACATGATGATTCAGAGAATGTCTGTTCCACAAAACACAGAAGAATTGTGGGTGGATTGCTCTATCTCACTCACACTAGACCTGACCTCATGTTTGCTTTGTCCACTGTGTCACGATTCATGAGCTCTCCTTCTTCTCATCACTATGGAGCTTTGAAGAGAATACTCAGGTATGTGAAAGGCACTCTGAATTATGGCTTGCTCTATAAAACAATAGATGGTTTGGAATTGCAAGGCCATTCGGACAGCGACTGGGGTGGATCCATTGATGACACTCGAAGCACATCAGGCTGGTGTTTCTCTCTTGGATCAGCTGTCATTGCTTGGAGCTCGAAGAAGCAAACCATTGCTGCACTTTCTAGTACTGAAGCTGAGTACATTGCACTCACTTCTGCAGCCTGTGAAGCAGTTTGGTTGAGAAGGTTAATGGATGATTTGTATGAGAAACAAACCAGTGCATCAGTTATATACTGTGACAGCAAATCAGCCATTCAAATTGCTAGAAACCCAATACATCATGGAAGAACAAAACATATTGACACCCGTTATCACTTCATCAGAGATCTAGTGAAAGATGATCAAATTGATCTTATTCATTGTGGAACCAATGAACAGCTTGCTGATATATTTACCAAGGCCTTATCATATCAAAAGTTTGTGTATTTTCGGGATGCCTTGGGTGTTTGTGAATGCTCTGATCAAGGGGAGCATGTTGGTGTTTGATCAGAGAATTTGAGGGAATTAAGTGCTGGTCTCTGTTGAGAAGTCTGAAAAACAGTAGAGGCAACTTTGATCTATTATATGTGTGTGTTGTTTGTATGCTATTTGGAATGGTTCACTTTGAATCATTACTGTTTAATGTTTGTTGTATTATCATGTATTTTGTGAGATGCTTGACTGGCATTCACATTATGTATCTTTATATTCAGTTGCTTTGAATGTATTAGGAGAGTGAACTTGCTTATGCTTTAATAGATTGCCTTCTCTTCATTTCATAAGTTTTGGTGTGCATCCTTGTTTTGTCTCAGATTGAAGAACTGGTTATTAATCTTGATTTCTTCTTCTAGAGATCCTATCATATGTCACATAATTCATTAGTAGTGAAGTAAGGTATCAATTAAGTAGAGGTGATTAGTAATACTGAGAAAATAACTATAGCCGGTGGATCATTCATCTTAAGTGGTACTAGACTGACAAGGAATTAAACACTAGGTTTGATATTGGGGTCAATTCACTAGACTTAATATATTAGAGAGCCAAAAAAATCGAGGCTTCATTTATTTATTAAAATAGAATCATCCAATTTGATTATTTTGGTAGTCGAAGATATAAATATCTAAAAAATATATATGATTGATTTTAATTAAAATCGGGAAAAAAAATAATTGAAAATAAGGTTATTTTGTCATAATCTGAAAGTAATTAGAACCAAGAGTTTTCAATTTCTCTGGAGGCATGTCTTCAAGGAATATTAATATTTATATAAATATATATAAATATATATATAGGGACAAATGTGGATGAACAATGTATTAGGAATGAACACACGAGAATATGAGCTCTATAGTACTTGTGCCCTCTACAACTCCTTCGATATGAGCTAAAATTCAAATTTATTTTCTCAACTAGATAAATACTTTCTTTAGAAAATTTGATTCTACAAGAGACCAAACAGTAGTTGCCTGAGAAATATATAATAAGTCTTGGATATATATATATATACGTATGTACTATATAAAAGAAAAGTCTTTCATGTCACATGAACTCATTTGATTGGTTAAATTAATACAATTTATTCAAAGGGCCAGAGTGGATAGTTCCTTTCACCATCCATTATCCAATAGTAGAGAATAAATAAATCCGATCCTCCGATACAATACAACCCGATTAGCTTATCGGATCCTTTAATGGATCCGATGTGGCCATACCCGATATATCTTGATTCGGATCTCAGAGGATCCGATACCACATCAACAATTCTTCTTCTTCTTCAGTGGAAAGCGAGAGCTTTCTCTAATGGCGGCCACTCCCCTCGCTCGCTTCTCTTCTCTGAGGATCTCTCAATACGATGCCATTCCATCAAAGCGTCGTTCGGGAATCCCAATCTCAGGATGCTCCTCGCAGCTCCGGCCACCTCGAGTGGTGTCGGGGGATCTTCGGCTCGATTCCAAGGTGCTTGCAAAACCCTCATTTCATTCTGTTTTTGATGTATGGATTCGTCTCTTTGGCGTATTCCTGGTTGATTTTTAGATGCAAAGTTGGGTTTTTTTTCCTAAAACATATTGAAGCAATTGGTGAATAAATGCTAATAATGAAGAACTACGTTTTTTTTTTTAAAAATTGTTTGATCTGAAAAAGACTCTAGCTCTTAATTAGAACAAAAAAGATGCGAATTTCCTTGTAGAATGATGATCAGAAGTTAGCAATAATCACAAAATTCAAAAGATTAGTTTGATATTTCATACTATGTAGATCTTCCATTCTCCTGTTCTTTTGCACAAAATTCTACAAATTATTTATGTTTTATGCTTGTGTGCAATTCAATTAACTTGTAACAAAATAAGAAAATTCCAATGTTAATAGTTGAGAGCTGATGCCTGAATTATTTACTTTTGGGTGGGAGTTTTGAACACTGTCATTGCCATTTCCAATCCCAGTTGAGAAAAAAAAAAGTTGGCTGTGTTAAGCAGCTGACAGCCAGCGATTAAACTTTGATCAAAATAACGTGAATCTCGATCACATGTTGTTGTGGGAGTTTTGCATCTGTTTGATTCTTCTTTGCGTGAAATGTTATTGTCTCGGAATAGTTTGGTGACTTTTGTGTTGCTGCTTTCTTCTTTGGAAAAATAAAAATAATTAGGTTGATGCCGTATTGGATAGTGTGAAATGGGATGACAAAGGATTGGCAGTGGCCATAGCCCAAAATGTGGACACAGGAGCTATTTTGATGCAAGGTTTCACCAATAGAGAAGCCCTTGCTACAACTATTTCATCACGCAAGGCAACATTCTATAGTCGGTCGCGGTCATCACTGTGGACTAAGGGAGAGACTTCCATGAACTTCATCAATGTGCATGACATTTTTCTTGACTGTGATCGTGACTCTGTATGTAACTCATAAACGGCTGTTGTGAGAGCTTTTGATTCATGAGAATTTTGCTTGATATGGTTTTTCTTGTTTTAGATAATATACCTTGGGAAGCCTGATGGACCGACATGCCACACTGGATCAGAGACCTGTTATTATTCTTCCGTTAATGATCTATTGGGTGACATTCAGGTCAGCTAATTTGGAATCCTTTATCTTTCACATTTTTTTGATTCTTAGTGTTCTTTATGTTGATTATTTTAGTTTCTGAATATCGAAAGTTATGAAAGGAATTGACTTGTTGAATTTATTGCTGACAGACCAACAAAGATCGTCTGGCATCCACAACTCTCTATTCTTTGGAAACTACAATTTCTCAGCGTAAAGATGAAATAGATACTGCACAAGATGGAAAGCCTTCATGGACAAAGAGGCTCCTGGTTGACAAGGAGTTGCTGTCTTCTAAAGTTAGGTATGATTATCTTCCTAAATTTCTATTGACCTTCAACTAGTTTATTAACCATGACATGCATTGTTATAGAAGTTTTGGAAATTTATATGCTCAATTTATGGTAAATGTTTGTTTGCTTAAACCTGCGCTGCTCACAGCCTTTTTCAGACAGCCTATTTAGTGTTGTTTAGTGGATGAAAAATAGTGTGAAACTCTGAAGCAAGCTATTGTTCATCCTTTATGTGTGCATCATATGTAAAGCTTAGGGGGAAGTTTTATTAGATTTAAGAGTATTTGAGGGCGAAAAAGGATCCATACTGAGCGCAGGATGACAACTATATTATGCACATTTAAAGGGAGGATCCTATATTCTTGAAGTGGAGATATTTTCCTCACCTTCTGTAGCATACAGGGTCAATGCTTTCTTGGAGATGAACTTAATCCTTTCAATACTGATGCAAAGCAATAGTTTCATGCAGTAAATCATGTTTGTTTGGTTATTTAATTCAGCTGAGGAATTAAAATTACATCTACCTATTGTTTAGCCAGAGTTTCTTAACTCCATGTCATGCAATGCCATCCTTCATTTTTTGAGATGTCATTTTCTTCAAAAGAAGAAAAGAAAGACAACATGTGTGGGCGCATTCACTGAGCATCAAATTGTGCTTCATATATTACTTGTGTAAAAGATTTACATGTGCATCAGCAATGCAAGTTTTTCATATCAAAATGGGACCTTTTTTTGGAAGAGCTTCTGTTTCATCAGTCACAATGTTTTGAAGAGTTGCATATATTTGAAATACTCATCTTTTTGTATATCCTCTTACAAGGGAGGAGGCAGGGGAACTTGTGCAGACTCTTCTTGAGAATGAGGACAAGTCTCGAACAACCTCAGAAATGGCAGATTTACTTTACCATGCTATGGTTCTACTAAAAGTGAAGGATGTGAAGATAGAAGAGGTCCTCGAGGTTCTCCGGAAAAGGTTTTCTCAATCCGGGATTGAAGAGAAGAGCAGCAGAGGTAGACCTTATGCTAATCCATCCTCCTAAGTTCTAAGCTTATTTGTGTTTGATCAGATGCTCATGTGTTCCAATCTTTAAGTGACCGTCCATATTTATCATGTTGTGATGTAATATTAAATGTTTGGGGATTAAACATGCTTTATTCCATGTTTTATTTTACCTCTGTAAAATTTTGAAATCAATGAGACTCTTGAATTTTTTTCTTTCTTCCTCTTCTATTTATATATGACGACGCGTCATTTACAAACGTTCATCATAACTATTGGTTTTTAATCCAATAGTTTTCATTTTAGTCCTACTGTGCAGCTAAATAATAGTATAAGAGTATTTTGATCTGAACCATTTGATCATATACAGTTTATGTTAAAAAAAAAAACCAAAGAGAACAACACACCCACCCGTTCTCTACTAGCACAATCCATATGTTATCGTTTATTTCACTGTTTTTTCTCTCACGCCATGCCCATGATGAAACAATATAATTAATTAGGTTAATCAACCTAGATTCCTGATCAACACCCTCGGTCTCACTTGTTTTATCGAGGTTAATACACACCCTATTTTTTTGAGCGGCCTAATCACTTGTCTCGATAAATTAAAAAAAAAAATCAACCTAGTTTCCTAGCAAGCTACAACCAGGAGTCTTGGCTATACCCGCATGTCTCATTGTACACCTAACGTGATCCTTTTCCGCCCACCGTCCGACCCCTCCATAAACGTTAGACAGAAGCACATAATCCCCATCATGCCCTTGCTCATCCATCTCCACTATCCTCTCCTTAACCTGTTCCGCAACCTCAACATAACCAAAATTCACACAGGCTCCCAACAGCGTCCTCCATATAACCAAGTTGGGCCGAATCGGCATTCTCAGCACAAACTCATGGGCCTCAATGACAAGCCCAGCCCGGCCCAATAAATCCACGATGCATCCATAGTGCTCCAATATCGGCTCAATCCCATACATCCGTTTGATACTCCCGAACAATCTCCGCCCTTCATTCAAAAGACCCCCACGACTACACGCCGTCAAAACGCCGATGAACGTCACGTGATCCGGCGTGATCCCCAAGCGCGTCATCTCATCGAACACGCGAACCGCGTCGGAGCTACGCCCGTGCTCCGCGAACGCATCGATCATCGCCGTCCAAGTTCTCAAGTTTCTCTCAGGCATTTCGTCGAACATCCTCGCGGCACGAGCAATGGAGCCGCAAGCGGCGAACATGGAGACCAACGCGGTGCCGAGAGCGACAGTGAGGCGAAGCGCGCGTTTGAGAATGTAGGAATGGACCCAGATGCCGAGCTCCAGGTCGCCGAGGGCTGCGACGGAGGAAACAACACCAAGCATGGTGATCTCATCCGGAGGGGATTCTGTTTGCATAACACGAAACGCGGAGAGAGCGAGGGGTTCCCAGCCGGTGGAGGCGAGACCGGAAATGAGGGCGGACCAGGAGACTGAGTCTCGGTGCGGCATTTCATCGAACACCTGGAGTGCACGTCGAGCTCGGCCGGAGGAGCAGTAGAAGCGGATGAGAGTGTTTTGGACGTAGATGTCGTGGATGAAGCCGAGCTTGATGGTGAGGGAGTGAGCGGAGAGGGCGAAGGAGGAGGAGGAGGAGGAGAGGGAGCAGGCTTTGAGGAGAAGGGGAAACGTATAGAGATCGGGGGAAACGGAGTGGAAACGCATGCGGGAGAAGAAGAGAAGGGAGAGGAGAGGGGAGGAGATGGAGTGAGCTCGGATCATGGTGTTCCAAGCGAAGGTGGAGAAGCATAGGATGGACGGTTGGGATTGAAGGAAAAGAGATCGGAGGGTGGATAAGGTGGGAACGTGGTGGAGAGAGAGAAGGAGTAGTGAGTGGAAGCTAATTGGGTCTTGAGTTTTGATCAACCTCGTTTGGAGCTTCAATGTTTCCTTCATTCTTGTTTCTTTTTCTTTTTTTCTTGAGTTTTGATCAAACTCTTCTGATTTTTAGATTGGTCTACTACTGATTACCTACCGTTGATCCTTTCCTTTCTATTCTTCTTCTTTTGTTAATTTCTATTTTGTTCATTTTTTTTATCTTCTTTTATTTTATTTTAATGGGCCGTGGTTTATCTATTTTTTTAAAAAAAAATTTAATTTATTTTTAATTTAATTTTTTATCAATCTATCTGTTGATTTTCTATTAATTAATTAATTAATTAAATTTATTAGAAGATTGTTATGAATTGTTAAAAGTGAAAAATATTGATGTGTGTGTGTATATATATAAATGTCCATATATTTTGATGTTGCTTGAACTTTTTTAGATTTGTTTGCTAGATTTATGTAATTTTACAGAATTTTTTTTTTTAAAAAAAAAAAACATGTGGGTGAATCACGCTTTTATTCAAAGGACGAATAAAAATAGAGAAAAAAAAAAGAACATGAAAAATAAAAAAACAATCCTGATCCTAACAAATTAAAAAAATCACCAACCAACAGTGATACACTTTAAAAAAAAATCTGACAAAGAGTATTAGACTGGAAGATAAAGAACGTTGGAAAGTGTCAAAGCTCTTCAACAGTTAACAGAAATAACGTTTTTTACAAAAATGATATGAATGACCAAGCAAACCACAAATGAAGCACAACATTGGTAGGTGTTAATACTAGAATGAGACTATCACCCACTGTATCTGCTGCGTCTGTTTTTACTTTTTTAACTTCTTTGTAATAAACACTGAACATCAATAACAATGAGGATTCTCATATAAGTATAACCCCACCATATGCATACCAGTATCATTATTAATTAGAGCATAAGCTACAAACACCCTAATGAAATTAATTTCCCAACTGTTTTCCCACATTCCAAAAGTTTACAAAGAAATTTGAGATTTTATTTAGAACCTTTCCAGGTAGTCAATGATGCAAAATCAGTAAATGGTTGTCGAAAATGACTCTCTGCAAATTGACGGTATGAAAAAACTAGAAAAGAAATAAATTGGACTAGATATATATATATATATCCTTTATACAAAATGCCTTTCCAATGCAGCTACAGAGTTAGTAACCTATTTTTAAGAACTTTGAAGTTGTTGGCTTAATTTATCAGTCACTAATCTGCCCACCAGGCATAGATCATACTTGTCAAATTTTTTTTTTTTTTAAAATAAATTTTGGACAATCATTTTTTATATTTTTTTTTAATCGTACTTGAGAGATCTCGAGTCAAGTAAAATAGGAAACCACTAGACTATGCCTTGCATCGTACTTGCCAATTTTGTTTCTCTAAATTTCTTATCTCCAACACTAACTTTTCCTCCCACTGATCCATTTGAGAGATAACTCCGCCATCGATCAGTTCCTCTATCATATATAAATACTCAATCAAACTAGAGGGAAAACCACATAAAAATTAATAAAGAAGATAAAAATACGCAAAAAACTATACTCTAAGTATTTTAGGAGAGACTTTTTAACTTATTAGTTATTAACCTTAATTAATTAGCCCAACTCTATGAACTGTTTGTTTGATTTGAGTGATTTATGCATGATTTTTTATTGATATTATAGCTCGATCATTTAAAAATTTTGATATATTATATTAATAATTTTTTCAAACATTTTTCTTTTCTATATATATATTACTCAATTAATTAAAATATGAGGGAATAATATGTGATAACATATATGACCTCTAATATACACTATATATATTATGAAAGTGTTTGATTGGTATGAATTAATTTGGGATATCTTGTGACTTAAACTAATTCAGGAATCAAAATTTGTGTTTTGAGTAATAATTTAATTTCGCAATACAAACGCATTGAAATTATTTGTATGCAAGATTTCTAGAGATGATTCTGACTTTAATTGATTTTTTTTAATTTTATAGTAGTGGATGAACCATAATTTATTAAACTAGATTTGCAATCTATGTAAAAAAGAAAGCACGAAATTTGTTAGCTCTTGTTATTATAGAAAAACAAAAAAAAACCAAAAACCAATAGTGTCATAATATATAGCTAAAATTTTCCGTGCCCACAATAACTGAAATTATATGAATTTCAAGACATAATAGTGTACGTCATTTATTTTGTATTTCTATTGTTCACGCAACCCTCATTCTTCTGATCTTGTCTGCGTACGTCGTCCTCATAAAATAACCAATCTACATCCAATACAAATCTACGGTCAAGATCTCAATCTATAAATAAATAAAAAGAAATGAAAAAATGTCCTTCATGCATGTAAATCACTGTTAGGGTTTGTGTTTTCTCTCATCACATATATCACACCACAAAAGTGTGATGAGGTTGACGTGCAAGGTATATATATATATATAGCCATATGAAAACCCACCTCATTTGCATGCATGCATGCATATATGCACGCATACACTAATTCCAATCTATATATAAACCCTAAAACCCTAATAGTGGTGGATAGATCAAACAGTGGCAGTAGGAGCTGGCATGATGAAGAAGAAGACAAGTGCAGGGATGATCATGAAGGCCATGGTTCTGTGTGTTGTGTTGATCCAGTACTGTTCCAGTTTGGAGGAATCAAATATTAGCAGCAATGCTAATAATGATGTCATATTATCACTGAAAGTTTGCCTGGAAAAATGCGCTGCTAGTGCTGCGGCCTGTATGATATCATGCATCCTTGATCCTCCATGCATGGCTAATTGCATTCAGCTTAACCTTGCCTGCATGATCTCTTGTGCTCATCACACCCACCCTTGATCATATCCATGCACTTCTTTCTATCTATAATAATATTAATTCTTAATATATATATATATATATATATATTCATATATATGTGTGTGTGTGTGAGTACTATGCATGAATAATAATATATAGCATATAAGAGATCGATGATCAAGGGTATTATGAATGTATGCATGACAGTTGAAATATGAGATGATATTAAGAGATATATATATATATATGTGGCTTGTATATGTTGCAAATTAAGGAGAATGGTTATGATGGAAATGAAGTTGCAAGTATTATGTTTTTTATTATACTCTGATATCATGTTGATTCAATAGTCAATCTTAATTATATATTATATGCTTAATCTTGATTGATTAAAACTATTATGATAAATATATAGTACTAGGGACCTTGTGAGAGAGAGAGAGAGGAGCGGAATTTCATTAAAATAAAGTTTATATATAAAATGGAGAAAATTAAAAGTGTTATCGGTCTATCATGCATGTATCATTTAATTTAAATTTTAAGCAACAAAAATCATGCATGTTAAGAATTAGAAGGAAATTAAAATTAAATATGAAATTCAAATATATTTAAATATTAAGCATATGGAACACAACTAAGAAAATCCTCCTAGTGTTTGAGCAAAGTAAATCCTTTGAATAAAAATGAATTATAAACTAATCCTATATATTTTAATTTTTTTTCTTAATTAATTAAAAGTACAAGGAGCCTATCTTTTTTATAGGTCAAGCCATTAATGTATATATGAATAACAAGTCAATCCAATTGCCGCTGTGAATTCACTTCAAAAATCATCATAGTTCAAAAAAATGTACAAATGTCACCCTAAAAAATTGACAAACAATAAAATTGTTATACCTTACAGTACTATTGTTTTCATTTTATATAATCAAATTGTCTTATATATTTATAAAATAAGACCAACGTGAATATATTATTAATTTGTACATGCAGTTTACATATTAAAACAAAAATAAATATATTTATGTAATTTAATACTTTATATATATATTTGTTGGAAATCAAATGAGCATTTGTACATATACCGGTGAGGAATGTAATTAATCTAAATGGTGGGTGAGTGATGCCTGTTCGAATCACTCACCCACTATTTGGATTACATTAGGTAAGAAAAACTAATTTACACTAGGTATTCGGTAAGAAAAACTATATTCTCCGTCTCTCAAGAGTTACAGGATAGGACAGGAGGATTTACAATTGTGAAGTTATGATTTATGATATATTATTTTGGGTGCACATAGTAGATTGTCATTGCCCCAACTTTATATGGTAAATTCATATAAGGTCATTAAATCATCATAACTAATGCACCGCTTTACATGTTTGTTTGTTTTTTTTTAATTATTATAACAATAACTTGTGTGGCTGCACTTGTTGCATGCCTTTGTAAAAAACAAAAAGTATTGTAAGAGTTGAACCTATTTAATTTGTTACACATGCACGTATATATACAGGTTGACAAATTAGATTTGAGGTTGAGTGAGGACCGACAAGCCACTTACCAACCACCAGGTAGCTGACGCCTCGTGACACCAACCAAGCTCACGCAATAATGTACTACTATCCATTGATTAATTTCATATATCCTCCATGACACACACACATATATATATAAATTTATAAAATAAATACACGTCATTTTATGTATTTTATATACTATATAATAAAATGTGAGCTTTGTATTCGTTGCATATAGAAAAATAATCCACATATATATAGTTTGCAACAGCGTTTCATTAATTAATTCTGAATCATCTTTTTATGAGCAGTTATATATTATACATTCTTCGCATTGTCCCCATACAAGCATTTACTCTCTATTTTTTTTTCATCATTTGTTTATAATTATATAGTTAAAAAAATTATATTTTACTGAACAGAAGTTAAGATATACATATAGTATATGTATGTGCGTGTGTATATATATAAATAAATAAATATATATATATATAATAATATGAAGAAAGAGAGCAAATAATTAAGAAAAAAACTAGCATTTTATTGACATATAAAAATATCTTTATTAACTCCACAAAAGAAGCATTTATCTTATCATTTACCCTGATCACTTTCAGAGAAAGAAAGAAAGCAAGCGAGAGAAAGAGAAAGAGAAAGAGAAAGAGAAAGAGAAAGTGAATTCAGAGCAACAGACACATGTACTGTCGGCACTATTAAGCCTCATAGAGGAAATGGATAAAAACTTATAAATTAATAATATCATCCCAGATGCAACCATGCTGATGCTGATGCTGATGCTGATGAGTAGTAGAACTTCAACTTAATTAGTGAATGGGCAAACTGTGCAAGACCACAGTCTCCACAGTAAGTCCAGGTCCAAACCCAAAGAGCACACCCCATTCCAGCCCTTCTCCAGTTGTAATCTTCCCTTCTTCTGCAGACCTCTTCCTCATTTCATCAAGAATAAACAGCACACAAGCACTAGACATGTTCCCATACTCACTAAGCACATGCCTAGTTGCTTTCATCTTCTTTGGGTCCAGACCCAACTTCATCTCCACTTGATCAAGAATAGCAGGTCCACCAGGATGAGCAATCCAAAAGATAGAGTTCCAGTCACTGATCCCTAAAGGCTCAAAAGCCTCAGCCAAACTCTTCTCAATGTTCTTAGATATCAACCCTGGCACATCCTTCAAAAGATGAAAAGTTAACCCAACTTCTCTAAGATGTCCATCAATGGCACCTTCAGAGTCAGGAAGTATAGTTTGAGCAGCAGAAACCATCTCAAACAATGGCCTTTCAATACTAGTATCAGGATCAGCTCCAATGATCATTGCCGCAGCTCCATCACCAAACAAAGCTTGTCCGACTAGAGAATCCAAGTGAGTATCAGATGGGCCACGGAAAGTGACTGCTGTGATCTCTGAGCAAACAACAAGAACACGTGCGCCGCGGTTGTTCTCAGCGAGATCTTTAGCCAAACGGAGAACAGTGCCACCGGCGAAGCAACCTTGTTGGTACATCATGAGACGCTTAACGGAAGGACGAAGGCCGAGGAGTTTGGTGAGCTGGTAGTCAGCACCGGGCATATCAACACCACTAGTGGTGCAGAAGACAAGATGAGTGATACGTGACTTGGGTTGGCCCCATTCTTTGATGGCTTTAGTAGCAGCTTCTTTACCGAGCTTGGGCACCTCCACCACCACCATGTCTTGACGTGCGTCCAAAGATGGCGCCATGTATGCGCATATGTTTGGGTTCTCTTTCAGCAACTCTTCAGTCAAGTGCATGTATCTCTTTTTTATCATAGATTTCTCACCTGTTTCATTTTTCATACATATATATATATATATATATTAAAAAAATAGACACACTTCTTGAATTGGAAGCGAGTTCAAAGTGAAGGATATATATAAAACACACTTTTGGTATGCAAAAATGCATGCAAGTGAAGAGTGATGAATATATATATATATAATAATAATAATAATAATAATAATAATAATAATAATGTATACTAACACATCCTCTTGAACTTCTCTTTGAGGTCAGGGAGATGGTTGCTGTTGGTGATGCGGAAATAGTAGTCTGGATACTCGGCTTGGTAAACACAGTGAGCAGGAGTTGCGGTGCCGATTGCAAGGATGGTGGCAGGACCTTCAGCTCTCTGAGCTCTTCTAATGTCTTCAATCAACTTGGCCATATTGTATATAAGATTAACTTACTCTTTGAATTCTTTGCCAATATATTTATATATATATTGGTTTAAAGAGGAAGTATAATTATGAAAGATGAGGAAGAAGAGGGTGGTGAGTGTAAGGAAGGGAAGTGGGTGGTGTTCTTATACCCAGTGGTAGGTCAAATGGACGGGTAGATGGGATGCCACGTGGTAAGTAGAGTTGTTAGGCTCAACATGCAGTCAGTGAACATCCACGTGGACGTCCCATCTCCCTCCGTTAGTTGTCTCTACTACTACTACTACTACTATATCCTCTCTCTCTCTCTCACTCGTAATTAACGTACGTTTTTTATTTTTAGTTAGTGTTTGTTAGTGTTTAATTAACTTCTTAATTAAAATGGCCCAGTTCGGAAAAACTCACCGGTTTGACCAATGGGGTTGGCTGGGCCGGCAATAATATTGAGGCTCAACATGCACAGTCGATTAACCATCACGTGGACTTCTCATTTCTCTCCGTTAATTGAGTTCATATTGCATGGTTAAAAAACCAGAGAATACCCTGATTCTAGTCTATCACAGATTGACACGTATCATTCTATTTTTTATATTATAATTATTTTTTTTTAAAAAAAACACATGTCAACCTGTGATAGGCTAGAACTAGAGTATTTTCTGGTTTTTGAACCAGACAATATGAATACCCGTTTTTTTTAATTAGTTGTATACTACTATATCCTCTCTCTCTCTCTTAATTAACATACGTTTTTATTTTTAGTTAGTGTTTAATTAACTTCTTAATTAAATGGACTAGAGTCTAAAAAAACATTGGATGTATGTTAATATAATGTTTTCATCAGTCATAATTAATGGATTTTTTTTTAAAAAAAAATGCCAAAATTAACCAAAAGACGTAATGAAGGAAAACAAAGACATGATCGATCAAGACTTACAGATAGAGATAAAAGAGTTTTTTTGGGTAGTTGGTTTAAGCATGGCATGCATCTACTCTTCAATATTCAATGCCATTGAGCGGATAAAATGATATCACAATCACTGTGTTGATCATTTCCACAAAAAAAGTTCATTGCTTATTTGTCCAAGATAAACTCAAACTTAGCCTTGTGCGTGAATGTATGATAATTAACCCCTTTTTTTCTTCTGTTTTTTGGTTGAAAATGAATTTAATTAGATGTCAACATCACATGTTTAGAAAAGGTGCACCCACCTAACCACTTGATTATTGTTGTTGTTGACCTTTTTAGTTTTAAAAATTTAATCTCTTGTATCAAGTTCTTAACAATTTCATTGATTAATTTTTTATTAAAAAGTAAAAACCTCATCTTTCTTTAGATGCACCAAAGAGAGATAGAGAGAGAGAGAGATATGAAATAACTTTTGAGAGGAGGATCACTTCTCAATGAAATATTATACACCAGTACTTCTTTTGAATATATACATGAATATATAAATATATATATAAAAGAAATACTAAACCTAGTTCCTCTGTGATCATGCATGCATAATGATATTAATTATAGTAAAGTAAGACTAAAGGTATTTAATATAATAGTTTGGTCTGATTGATCAGTTTTGAAATTAGCTAGTCAATGTCCTTTCTTTTCGCTCCTTCTACCAAATAGTCCCACTAGACCCACTTGCTGGTCAGAAATATGCATGCATACGTATGTACACATACCTTCATCTCTCCTAATTATTAACACAACCATATATATATATATATATAATATTTCAACTAATCACATGCATAAGTACATATAGTGTACCCTTAATCATGTCTTATATACCGTGTATATATTATTATTATTCATTAAGGGTGAATGGATTAAAACTAAAATAAGAAGAATAAATAGAAAACACACAAGAGAAACACGACAAGACCTAGGCTGCAAACAGACTGAAAATTTGTCCTCCTAATTAATTAGATCCATTTATAATTATAATATATGATTCATAGCTCTATACTCACGTAATTTGTATTTGTGTGTGTATATATATATATATATATATATGAAAATATAAGAATTTTGAAGATAGAAAGATGTAGAGATGATCAATGGATGTAAGGAAAACAAGAAGTTATACAAATTAAGAACGTTAATTATCCTGAATGCAGCAAGCCATGCAAATTAAAAGGAGCACCAGTTCACGCAGGATCTCAGGGTTAACTCACAATTATCCAGGCAATATTTTTTCAGAGATGATAGGCAAGCTGTCATTGTTAGTATTGCTGTTAATTTATTGTAATTAATTCCTCAAAACGTGAACACAGAAAATGAACGCAAGAAACAAAACAAGTAATTAATGGCCTTCATGATCATCTTTCAACCTATCTTTTTCTTCATCAAACCATGCACCTCCCATAAATATATTGATCTGTCTCTAGCTGTAACTGTCAGAGTTTTAGGGTTAGGGTTAAGGTTAGGGTTAGGGTTAGGGTTAGGGTTTACGTATGTATGGAATTAGTGCATGCTTGTACTGCATGAAATGGTTTTCAGTTGGCTACATATATATATATATATATAGCTTGCACGACAACCTCATCAGGCTTTTCTGTGCTCTTAAATGATAAGAGAGAATCCAAACTCAAACCTCCATTGTTCTCTATTAATTAAAGACACTGTCAATGTTAGCTTGAAATTAACTTGAAATATAAAATATATAAAATTAAATAGTTCATTTTATAATTATGTCATACTTCGGTAGAAACTAATCATATCCAACATGTTTTTAGAATCGGAACCCAGGGACGTGCACGTGTGAGAAACAAGGCTCAACGCCGACCCACGTGCCATTACCTTGCGTAGAACATGAGATTCGATCCCGGGTCTTTCCCAAAACGAACGCTTTATGCAAGAAACCTGATACCAATTGACCTAAATTTTAATATTTTTTTTTTAAAGTTTAACTAATGGCCCTCACCATACAAATTAATTAAGAGATGGATGTCATTTAAAGTGGTCTGAATTTACCAAGCCTGTCCTGAAATTAAATATACTAGAAGATGAATGTCATTTAAAGCAGCATTTATATACACACACACATATATATATATATATATATAAAAGCATGAAGTAATAAGTACAAAATAAGATATCTTGAAAATAAAATTTTGATAAGCTAATATTTCAATTAATAGATATTTTTAAACAAAACTAAAATATAAATTACTTGTTAATTAATGACTAGTTACCTCATCTTTCTCTCACTCTTATCTCTCTCAATCAAACACTTCGCATACATGGTATATTGATTATATATATTGATTATGAATAATTAAATACCAAATCCTTCAAAAATTTTATAGGTAAAAACCAGGGCCGGTGAGAATCAATGTGGTCCGCGTGGACCACTGCAGCAATGTTACTGTAGCAGTGAGAGAATTTCTGAGAATGGCTGTAAACCTCACGGGCTCCATGCGGCCCGCATGGACTACTGTAGCATCCCGAATGAGTTACTTAACTCTTCATTCTCTCTTCAATGAATAGGGTATTCTTGAGGTTTCTTGAGAGAAAAAGAAAGGGAGAGAGGGCTACGGGCTAGGGCTTCAACATCCATCAAAGGGGAAGGCTTGAAGATATCCTAGAGCTTCGGATCCGAGCTTGTGAGCTCAAAGAAGAAGAAGTGAAGGTATATTTGTACTCTTCTTCTTCATTCTTGTAAACCTAAGCTAGGGGTTGCAAGAAGGTGGGAAAGTTGCTAGGGCAAGTTGTTTATCATCTTGTTGTGTGTTCTTATTTGCTCAAGAGAGGCTTATTGTATGTTTGTATGCATTGATTAGCCGGATTAAGCTAGGTTGTAGCTTAAGGGAGAAGAAGAACACTGTAGCACTTCCCATACCAATTGAACACTCTAGGTCCTTGTGGTTTCTCTTTGTAGTGAGGAGTTTTCCCACAAGGATTCTTCCTGAAAAATGATGTACATTGGTTTTTGAATGAGAATTGTGTATTTGCTTGTCGTTTGATCAAAAGGGGTGAATAGTGTTGACTGCCAGGTTTTGTCCGCTGTGTGTTGTATACCCCGGGCTCCCCAACAACTGGTATCAGAGCTATTTGTTCACTTATTTTGTCATGGAAGGAGATGTAGGATCCATGATGAAGTTAACGGCGGCAAATTACTCAATTTGGAAGCCAATGATGGAGGATCATCTATATTGCAAGGATTTGTTTGATCCTGTACTGGGTGATTCAGCAAAGCCTAAGGAGATGTCTGATGATGAGTGGAAGAAGTTAGACAGGAAGGCTTTGGGAACGATCAGGAAGTGGGTGGATATTAGTGTATTCCACCATGTAGCCCAAGAGAAAAATGCACATGTAGCTTGGGGAAAGCTAGCAGCTCTTTATGAGAGGAAGACTGCAATGAACAAGGTGTTTGCAGTTAAAAAGCTCTCCAACTTGAAATACAAAGATGGGAGATCCATTGCCGAGCACTTAAGTGATTTTCAAGACTTGTTGAATCAGTTGACGACTATGGGGGTTAATTTCAATGATGAAATTAATGCGTTGTTTCTTCTTGGTTCTTTGCCAGACAGTTGGGACACCTTGGTGGTGACAGTGATGAATTCTGCACCAGATGGCAAGGTGACTATGCAAATGGCAAAGGATAGTTTGCTAAATGAAGAGGCAAGAAGAAGAAGCACAGAACATGGGTCTAATCAGGCACTTGTTACAGAGAACAGGGGAAGATCCAGTAATAGAGAGCAAAGTACCTCAGGTCGTGACAAGTCCAAGAATCGGTCTAAATCTAGAGGACCGATAAAGTGTTATCATTGTGGGAAAGCCGGTCATATCAAGAGAAATTGCAGATTGTTGAAGCAAGAGAAGGGCAAGCAGAAAACAGATGGTGGCAGTGTGACAGCAGTTGTTTCTGATGTGGAGACAGTGTCATTGGTGTGTGGGCATGGTGATTGCCATCATGTGGGTGATCCATCTGTTGAATGGATTGTTAATATCTTAGGCATGCATGTTTCATATAATAGTTGTTGTTTCTAGTTTTTCAAATTTCTTTCAAAAAAATATGTTGGGTAAAAAATAAAAAATAAAACTGCAACAGGATTTAAAAAAATGTTTTTTTTTTGTCTTATTATACCTCTTTTATAAAATTCATAAAATTTTATAGTTTATATTTTGATAATGTTATATGTGTACATGTATATATATTATGAAAAAAAATTTAAAATATTTTATAAGAAAGAATTTTAATTTTTTTTTATAACTAAAAACTGAAGCACAAAAACAAGCTCTAGTTAAAATAAAAAATAAAAATAAAAAAAAAAATCTGTAACTGACCCTCAATATAGCAGGTCAGGTTATGGTTGATATTTTTCTCAATCTATGCTCCGTGGGCCTTTGTTAACTACCGTTATTGATTGCATATTAAATAATGGTGTCATAACCTACCTGCCTTGAACAAGAATGGCCCAACAACAACACATTTAAGGCCAACAACTTTGGGGTCTATTGGTACACGGATCGCCGATAGAGCTCTCACCGAGTGGTGAGAGTTCGATTCTACCGTGAGGGCACATTTCTGGGAGTTGTGAATAGTGGTTGTGTACGGGTGGTTTCGGGCGCACGTGAGCTGGCCACGTCCCCACTTGTTCCACCGAGGCTTGTGCACGTCCCTGGGTCTCTAGTGGGTTCGCCCCGCTCCTCTTTCCCCAAAAACAACACATTTAAGCTAACATCTACCAACCTAACCCAACTCATCAATTTTGTTCCATAACAAACATTAATTCAGATTTATAACTTCACTGAATTTCATTTGAACATACATACCACAATTCATATTCATATTTATATATTGACCACCTTTGTGATAAAAAAAGAGGTTGGGGTGAACCAATTAGTAGCGAAGTGGGTTCTAACATCTATGGGGGAAAGGAGGGGGAATCCTTGGTCCAACTTGTACCAATTAGTAGCAAAATGGGTTCGAACATTTATAGATATTAGAACCATTTTGATGAGTGACCATTTTAATAAAAATTGAAGTTTAATTAAAAAAAATATTATTACAATAATTAATTTAAATATAAAAACATTACAACGCTTGTTGCCTTCATATATGTCAATCCCTTTGACACCTTTTTATGGTACAATGTTTGTCGTCTTCGTATAAAAAAACACTTAAAAAGTTTAAAATTCATGATTATGTGTATTCTTACCAAGTTAATTTGGATTATTTATTATTTTGAAAGAACATTAATCGGGTTTTTATTGTTTTCATTGTATGGAGATGGGGATTGGAGTTCTTTACAGATTATGAGCATTAGTGTACTATATTTTGTTTTGTTTTCAATAAAAAAATATATTTACTTATTATGATATTGTTACTTGAATGAATGTAATTTATTTATTTTGTTTGTATATTTAAGACCCGTTTAATAAACAAGATAAAGATGATATATATGATTAAATAAACTATTACTAGATTAAATACCCACGCTAACGTTGCGGGTTGAATATATTCAAAACAAAATATTACAAAAATAATATCAATTTTGAGAGAAAAAATATCATTGTTCATGTCAATTTTTTTAATTCATTTTCAGTATGAGAAGTATATCTGCAAGATATTAAGAATAGGTTGATTTTCATACCAAAATAATTATGTTTTTAAAAATATTTATTAACTTTAAAAAATGGAATTGAAATTATAATTCTATTTGTTATTAATTAAGCTACACATAATCCATTGATATAAAAGATATTCTTTAAAATTATTTTTTAAAAGAAATCTTTTAAGCATGTATTTTTATTAAAAACAGGTTAAAACTTTCCTTATTGATCAATTCTATAGCAAAATAATTCTTAAAATTATTTTTTTATACTTTTTTCAATACTTAAGCCCTTTTAAATGATATGGAAATTATGTTGGGAAAAAAAAGGGATGTTATCTACCATCCTATCATTGATTTATATTATATTACTTAATATTGAAAGAGATATGGAAAGTTTTATTTAAAAATATACATAATTTCCAATATGTAAAAGTGAATTGTTCCCATTTAAACATGAAAGGAAAATAAATATTGTTTAATAGGTTTTTTTAGTAAATAAATAAAACAACTATCCAACTTTTCCTAATTTTCTTCCTTTCTTTCATTTCACTTAAATCTAAATTTAATATGTTGAAAAAAAACAACCTTAGATCATATCTCTATTTCAAGTCTTAATAAACAATTTGGAAATTACTAATGAAATTAAACACTACATGTTGTTCATTTGATCGTATTTAGTCATTATAATTCTATTAAGTTATTATTGTGAATTTAAATTGGTCTTCAATGCTATAAAACAAACATAATGAAATAAATATCAAGTAATTTATTTAAATTAAAAGAAATCTATAATGCAAAACATATGAAAGTTTGTAAGTATAAAATATACCTGATTGCAGATAATCTCAATCTATCAACCTATATATACCCAAATTTTATTTCAGAGTAAAAAGATGGATCTTGTTACACAATGCATCATATACTTACATACTTTTATAACCAAAGGATAATTGTATTTTTATCTAATTTATTGTATAAGAGTACATAAAAAGTAAATATAAATCCAATGAATGTGAAAATGCTCACAGATGGCAGTATAGCATCAATTCTATAGTCCCAAAGTCAACAATTGTGCCTTATCTTCATCCAAAAGTGAGACCTGTACATATGAATTCAAATAAAAAGGACTGGATTTTCAAAGATGCTTAAACTAACCTATCATTTTATATCTTGTCTGTTCAAAAGGATTGGATTTTCAAAGATGCTCAACTGATTTTTTTATCAAAAGAGTACTAACCTATCATTTTATATCTTGTCATTTAGATATCAGTTATCATTTATTTGTAATATGTATTATTCCAAATTTGATTAATGTTATAAGTTCATAAGCTCATTCTCTCTCTCTCTCTCTCTCTCTCTCTCTCTCTTTTTGACCTCATAAGCTCATTTCTCTGCTAGGCCATAACACTACCATTTTATAGAACAAATGGAAAGCTCATGGATCAAAATAATTATTATTCAAGATCAATCATTGTAGTGTTTGGTTTTCTTTTCTGTTGAGTTGTTGAAGGTAAAGAGTTTCATGCATCAACTTACCTTGTCAACGATATCGTCAAGTAGCTGCATGTCACTCTTGAAGGAGCCTGTTGAATTCTTCAGCTTTAGAAAAACTATGGGTGACTGAGGATGGCTTGAAATAGTAAGCCCGGGAACATCAGAAAGACCTGCATTTATTGGCAAGGCATTTAAGAATGGTAAGGAATAATACTTAGCCTTAGTTGTTTATGAAAATAGTTTTATTGTGTTAAAGATTACATTTCCACAGAAGAGCAATGTTATTCCTCAATGATGCAAGGATGGCTCTTCCAAGTGATTGACTGCATTCTCTATGTCTGCATATGGAATTCATGGCTCTATCTCAATAATCATAAACTTTTTTCTTCTTCAACTCTCCAGCAAAGAAAGCCTTTGTGAACTTGGGAAAAAAAATTAATAAAAGTGAAATTCTAGAAGGTGGAAAGTAAATCATTATTATATTATTTATATGATATAGAGTAAATGAGAGACTGAAAAATGGCCATAGATTCTCATGTTTCTCTTGACCAAGTGAGAGTGTGGATAGGCTTGCTTTGGGTGTTTCGCTTGTAATATTTTACTAAAACTTTGGTTTGTTTGGTAGTAATTCAAAGTTTTGAAGACAAAGACTTTTATTCCTTGGTCTTATCATCATGGGCAATGGCACACAACCATAAATGATCAGTGGCAGCACAATTTGACAGAATGGCAAATATTCAAAGATGGCATGCATCAAGAGGAGAAAAAAAAATAAAGAGAAAACACTAAAGACATTTTTTTTAAATTTTTTCTGTTAACTTCTAGTGCTAATCTACTGAGATATCAAATGGAATAGCATTTGGCAATAACATCAGAAATTTACTGAATTATCAATTATGGAAATTGAAAGCACAGAGCTTTCCTTCGTTCATTCGTTCTTTCAATCTTTCTTTCTCATAGAGAAAATTTATTGGAAAACATGATGAAGATGTGAAGAAGAAGAAGAAGAAGAAGAAGAAGAAGAAGGTGCACACCTTTTGAGAACCCATGAATGATCTCAAGCTGATTGCTTTGCATCACAGATACAACAAACAAATAGAAGTAGTGAAAAGAATAATTCAAAGAGAATCAAAGGACATACCGGAATACCACAATATTCAGCAAGCCCTCTTCCAGGATTTCCAAGCACCCCAAATGAGTTGCTCTCATCTATAATAAGACGGAAATGGTATTTTTCCTGACAATCCAGTAGGGCTACATGACCAGGATTCTGCAATAGAGAAATACCATCATAAATAAAAGAATAATCGCAACTTGGAAAAGTCCATCAAAAGAAAAAAAAAAAAGAATTGGGATCGAGTGTAAGTGAGCACGAGAGAGAAGGAATCAAGAGCTCGCGAGAAGTCACCGTGAACCTGGAAATCACGGGCGAGGTTAAGGAGGTTGCGGGCCTCGGCGACGCGGAGAGAGAGGTCGGCGCTGCTATTCTTCTCGGACTCCGAGACAGGGTTGGAGGACTGCAAAGGGGAGGCGGCAAGGGAGATTAGAAGAGGGAGGAAGGCAACTCCAATGATGCCGGGAAGGACGACCGGGAGGGGAGAGAGAATAACAGAGAAAATGGTTCACATTGTTGGGTTGTGGACCACACAATATGTAGGGATATAAAGACTTATGTGCATAAGTTGTGTAGACGTACACAACTAATGTTTATAATTGTGTATATCTTATTTTATTCAAGTTTTGAATGGACCCAAATTGTGATCTGATTCATGTTTGAGTTTGGTCCTAATTATCTAATTTTAAATGTGTGGATATACATATTAATCATATGTTGTGTAGAATTCATGGGGGCAAAATTGTCAAATCTATGATGGGCAAACTTGTAATTAGCCCCATAAAGTTTTCTTATAAATAGGGTGTGGTCCCTGACTGAGCACGCAACGATATGAGATTCAGAATTAGGTTTTCTGAATTAGGGTTCCCATCTCTCCTCTCTGCGTGTGATCAGTGAGAAGAACCACAAGACCCAATCACTTTCGTCATAATCAATTGATTGAAGTGCAGGTACACTTCCGCAACTTTCTTTATTCCTAAGCAATCTCCAAGCAAGAAGATCCAGGGTTTGAATTATGGTTTATACCCATTAGATCCATCAAGTGGTACCAGAGCCATCTTGTTTTGGAATTGTTTGGGATTTATTTTGATTAAATCTTGAATTTATTGATTAATATGCATGCATGTAAACACGTTTTTATTATGCATGCTTTCAGTCCCGAATTTTGATGTTATTACGAAGATGATCCAATATAGATTGGGTGTTCATATATATATATATATATATAGATGATATAATAACTGCACACAACATGATGATATTGTTTGTGTGAATTAATTGATTCATGGATTTCAATATTTATTTTAATATTATATATATTGAATATTCACATCAATTGAAGTGGAGATGAATTAATTTATTTATAGCACACATGTTTATGGATTTTTAAGACATGTTTAGATTTATTATTATTATCATTATTATTATTATTATCATTATTATTATCATTATAATCTTGATGATTATTATCAAAATCAAAGCTCTTGAGTATAACTAATTAGTTATGTTACTTTGATTTTGATTTAGATAATATTTGGATTTTAGTTTAATTATTATGAATTTTATTTTTGATTCATAATTATAAGGTTGTTATAATAATCATTAGGAAATAACAACTTAGAGTTGCTCTTATAGCTTTCTTGGGTATTTACTTCATTTGGTAGAAGCATCATTGTCACCAAATTGACCTCTGTTGTGTAAACCTTTTGTTTGTGAATAACCATGGTGTTAGTGCATGCTTATTCTCATGTAGACATCACGTCGCCCCAAAGGAAGACTGTTGTCTGGCAGAAATTTGTTAGCACATGTGGTAATAAGTTGTTTATAGTTATAAATTGTCTATTGTGAGTATTTAGTCGGCCCAAAGGAAAACTTTATACTTGACTAGATTTTACTATAAAACTTGATTACCGCAATAAGTTGATTATTAGTGAATTGAATCTCTGTCCAAAGACTAGGTTTAATGTCACAACAATCGACTTGAAGATGGGTGGTTGTTATTTATATGCTTGATTATTACATTTTTGGTTATTTAATTGTGAGTTGATTTTTGTTAATTGCTATATGTACAGTTGATATTATGAGTGTTGGCAATGTGTCTGCTACACTCAGTGGCGTTCTTGTGCTTAGCGACACAAACTTTAAGACTTGAAAAAACAAGGTGACACTTGTTTTGGGATGTATGGATCTGGACCATGCATTAAGAGAACCACATGCTACACCTCTTACATATCAAAGCTCTCTTAAGGATAGGAGAGTTTTTGAGAGGTGGGAGAGGTCTAATCGCATTGGTTTGATGATCATAAAGAATACAATCTTGAAGACTTTTCTGGACACTATATCTGAGAAAAATGATGTTAGGCACTTTGTTGACACCCTTGAGGAACGCTTCGTAAGAAGTGATAAGGCAGAGATGAGTGCTGCCCTAAGGAAACTTGTCTCTATGCGGTATAAAGATGATGGGAACATACATGAGTACGTTCTCGACATGTTTCATCTAATTGGGAAATTGAAAAGCTTAAAAATTGAGTTGCCAGAAGATGTTCTAATGCATTTGGTTTTGATTTCCCTCCCTCCTTGATTCAGTCAGTTTGAAGTGAGTTATAACTGTCAGAAAGATAAGTGGATACTGAATGAGCTCATCTCACATTTGGTACAAGAGGAAGATAGAACGAAACAACATAAAATTGAGAGTGCACATTTGGCATCTTTTAACTTAGGCCCTCAAAAGAAGAGGAAATACGATAAAGCTATGGCACCAAAATCGTGTAAGAAGACCAAAGGCCCTGAAAAAGAGCATAAAGAATTGAAATGCTTCTTCTACAAGAAGGCTTTTCATGTAAAGAAAAACTGCCCTAAGTATCACGCTTGGCGCGTAAAGAAAGGTATGTTTTTTTGCTCAAGTTTATACTGAAGTTAATTTGGTTTCAGTTCCTAGATATACTTGGTGGTTGGATTCAGCTGCTACAACTCACATAAGTGTTTCAATGCAGGGTTGCCTGAACTGCCGAACACCGAGTGATGGTGAAAGATACATCTATATGGGGACTGGAAAGGCAGAAGTCGTAGGCGTATGGACTTTTAGATTGTTACTTCATACTGGTTTTTATTTAGAATTGAATAACACCTTCATTGTACCGTCCTTCAGACGGAATTTAGTTTCTATTTCAGTTTTAGACAAAGAAGGTTATTTTTGTTCATTTGGTAATGAAAGATGTGTTCTTCATTTTAATTTGATGTTGGTTGGAACCAGTACATTAAGTGAAAGTGATAATCTTTATTTGCTTGATATGGTTAATACAAACAATGAATCCCATAATACTGAAACTAAAGGAATAAAACGTAGATTACAAAATGAAAATTTCTACTCATTATGGCACAAGCGTTTGGGTCATATCTCTGAAAAGAGAATTGATAGGCTTGTAAGAGATAGAATTATTGATGTAATTGACAAAACCAACAATAGTGTGTGCATTAAAGGAAAGACTACAAACAAAAGGAAAGTGGGGGCCGAGAGAAGTAAAAAAGTCTTAGAACTTATACATACCGATAATTGTGGACCTTTCCCTATGGCGTCTTGGAACGGTCAACGGTATTTCATTACGTTCATTGATGACTACTCTCGTTATGGTTACCTCTACTTGTTACATGAGAAATCAAAAACCTTGAACTTTTTTAAGTCATTTAAGGCAAAAGTTGAAAATCAATTGTGCAAGAATATAAAGGCCGTCAGATTTGATCGTGGTGGTGAATACTACGGTAGGTACGATGGATCAGGCGAGCAACGTTCGAGCCCTTTTGCTTAATACCTAGAGGAGTGTGGAATCGTTCCTCAATACACCATACCAGGTTGTCCTAGTATGAATGGTGTGGCAGAGAGGCGAAACAGAACCCTTAAAGATATGGTAAGATGTATGCTTACTCATACAATATTACCTAACTCTCTCTGGGGTGAAGCATTAAAGACCGCAGTCTATCTCCTAAATAGAGTTCCCACTAAGGCTACTGAGAAGACCCCTTATGAATTATGGACTAGCAAGAAGCCTATCCTAAGGCATTTAAGAGTTTGGGGTTGTCCAGCTGAGGCAAGGCCTTATAGGCCTAATGAAAGAAAATTGGATGCAAGGACAATAAGTAGTTATTTGGTAGGGTACTCTGAAAAATCAAGAGGCTTTAAGTTTTATAATCCTACATCAAGAACCTTTTTCGAAACGGAAAATGCCCGCTTTTTTGAGGATGTTGAGGTTGGGGAGGAGAATCAAAGTGATGATTTAGTCTTTGGGGAGGATTTGGATACATCTTTCTCTGTTGTTGCTAAGGATCACAGTCAGGTTTTTTTTGCTGTTGTCATTCAAATGCAACATTCGGTACATGACAGAGATGATATTATTCCTACCCATCAAGAAGAGGGTACTCAACCAGTTATTGGTGAGGAACAAGACATTCAACCTCAAATTCAAGAAGAACCGGTGTCTCTAAGGAGGTCCACGAGAGTAAGGAGAAATCCAATTTCGGATGACTATTTGGTATTTCTTCATGAGCATGAAGGATATATTGACTCAATGGAAAACGATCCAGTTACCTTTAGTGAGGCAATTAATGGCTCAAACTCTCATAAATGGATCGAAGCTATGGGTGAGGAAATCCAATCCATGAAGGACAATGACGTTTGGGACCTTATCCCATTGCCAGAAGGTGTGAAACCTATTGGATATAAATGGGTCTTTAAGACCAAGAGGAATTCACAAGGCAATGTTGAAAGGTATAAGGCGCGTCTAGTTGCGAAAGGATTTACTCAGAGGGAGGGCATCGATTACAAAGAGACTTTTTCTCCTGTTTCTGCAAAAGACTCTTTTAGGACCATTATGGCGCTTGTGGCATATTTGGATCTTGAGCTACATCAGATGGATGTAAAGACGGATTTTCTTAATGGAGGCATTGAGGAGACCATTTATATGATGCAGCCGGAGGGATTAGTCGCTGGGGAGACCAATCAAATGGTTTACAAACTTAAGAAATCTATCTATGGGCTTAAACATGCTTCCTGACAATGGTACAAAAGTTCCATTATATTGTTCTCTCATTTGGCTTTGAGGTGAACACTGTTGAGGATTGTGTGTATCACAAGTTCAGTGGGAGTAAGTACATATTTTTAATTCTATATGTTGATGATATTCTGCTTGCCAGCAGTGACAAAGGGATCCTTTGGGAAACTAAGAAATTTCTCTCTGAAAGTTTTGAGATGAAAGATCTTGGTGAAGCATCCTTTGTATTAGGGATCCAGATTCATCGTGATCATTCACAAGGCTCCTTGAGTTTATCTCAGAAGAGCTATATTGAGAAAATACTGCAAAGGTTTGGCATGCAGAACTGTAAGCCTCATGACACCCCCATGTCGAAGGGAGATAAATTTAGTTTAAAATAGTGTCCTAAAGAAGGAATTGAATCCGAATACATGCAGAACATTCCCTATGCGTCTGCAGTAGGAAGTCTTATGTATGCACAGGTCTGTACCCGTCTTGACCTGGCATTTATAGTAGGAATGCTTGGAAGATATCAATGTAATCCAGGTAGAGAACATTGGGTTGTAGCCAAAAGGGTCTTTAGATATCTTCAGAAGGCAAAGGATTACGCGCTCACATACAAGAGGTTGGATAGGCTTGAGATCATTGGGTATTCCGACTCCGACTTTGCTGGATGCTTAGATAGTCGTAAGTCGACATCTGGTTACGTCTTCACTATGGCTGGTGGTGCTATTTCATGGAAAAGTGCCAAGAAATCCTTGGTTGCTTCATCAACCATGGAGGCAGAATTCATCGCATGTTATGAGGCATCTAGTCATGCTATTTGGCTGCGCAATTTCGTTGAAGGACTACGAGTTGTCAAAAACATAGAGAGACCTTTGACGTTGTATTGTGATAATAGAGCGGTAGCTTTTGTTCTCAAAACTGACAATATAAGTTCTTCTAGGTCTAAGCATATAGACACATTAAGTTCTTAGGTCAAGTTAAAGAAAGCGTGAGTTCCACTCTAAATTAGATCCTAGTCGTAATCGAAGCTTGACTTTCAATCGTGAGCCACATCTGATTTATAAGATTTTAAACCGCACTTGTCCTATCCTTTGAGTCTGACAACATCATCTACGATCTGATTGCGAGCTTTCACCGCCACTGATCTCTTATAAGAAACCCCTAGCCCTCGGGTTTGCTTTACTTCACGGTGGTGCGTGGCAGGGCTTAGTGGATCTTCTTTAATGAGAGTTGTTTTGGCTTCTCGTCAAAGGTAGGATCTTTGAGCTCATGTTGCATAGTGATGATTGTGTGTGATGCCGGTTGGGCTGCCAGATTTATTTCTTTTGAAGCTGAAAATTTGTTCCTATTTGCGAGTCACGCTAAATCCTTTAGATTTGTGCTCGAGTTTCTGTGGTTTGTTGCACGTGGCTTTGAAAGGAGTTTTGTTTACTGCACTGATGTGTGCTGCTGTGGATCTTGATCCTTGATGTTTTTATGGATTAAATCACATCTCAAGGATGAGATCTTGCAGCGATATGTTTGATGTAATACTTGAAGTATAGTTGATTGAGGATACAATCTTTCACCATGTGAAAGGAATTGCTAGTTGTTTTAGTTTTGATGGTTTTCAGATCCGTTTTGGATCTACTGGCGGAAATTCCTCTCCGATTTTAGGGATATTAGAGGGAAGAATTTGAAGGAGGAGTAAAACTATAAAGTTGTAGATTTTGATGTTACTTTCTCCAAATCACTGCAAAATTTCAGATTTTATGATTCTGTAGTTTGTGAGATATAGCCTCATTAGTATAATTGTCTCGGATGATATTTCTGCAGAACTTGAAGAATCATGGCCAATTTTGAATCAGGGAGATTGAATTAGATAAGGTGAAAATAAGAAAGTCGTTCCTTTTTGAGTTGTATGATTGTCAGTAAAATTCCATTAAGTTTGGAGTTGTAGGTTAAGAGATATGCATATTTTAATAGTATATGTCTGAATTATAATTGCTAAAAGTTAAATTCAATTGAATGTTATAAATTGAGTAGTACTCTAAATTATGTGAATTTCGGCTATGTCATAGTGTCTATTATTCCCATAATTTTTAAATTTGTGATTTGGAAAAGTGTAAGTGAAGTTATGAGGGTTTTGGTACTCATTGATCATGTTGGAATTATTGATTTGGCTCTTAGAGTGGGTAATTGCTATTGTACCCTCACAATAATCATATTTGGGGTGTAGAATAATAGTTTGAAATTTTGCATTTGTACCCTTCTAAAATCTTTATATATATATACTATTGCTTGTTAGCCTCGATTTTATTTTTAAAGCTAAGATCTTTCCCAAATATAGGACATGCCAAATGTAAGGTTTGAGAAGATTGTTTATGAATCGTAAGTATCCCACATATAAACCCATATGTATATACGAAAATTCAAGTTTTGTGAACTTTTGGGATTTTTTAAAGAAAATTACTGATTATTTTGACATATATATCTTGAATTATTTATTTATTATCCGCTTCATGTTTGTATTCCATTAACCTGATTTTTGATATGACAAAATTGGGATCATTCATTGTAAATTCTGATTTTGCTTGTTTTGAATTTGTTAGTTCATCGTTTTGTGAATATGCCGTATTTTGACATAAACTAACCCAATATTAATCCATGAATAACCCTCACACTGTTAAACAACCGACTACGACACGTATTTTGTTATAGAAACTATTTTTCCACGGCCAGACATTATATTAGCTTGACGAGCTTATAAAAAAGATAACTCCGTCATATAACTCTAAAATGAAGAAAACATTGTTTTCTTACATAAACCCACTCAAGAACCAGCAAACAATATTTATTAATAATATTGGACCCTAATTTACCACTATGTGAACAATTTTGATAAATAGTATTGGACTACCATTGCTTTTGCCTATTATTATTATTATTGTTATTATTATTATTCATACATGTTTGTGCAAGGAACCATATTTCTTCTTAAGACTAGTCACCATTTCCTTCTATATCATACCAAAGTATCGAACTAGTTTTGGCTTTTACTTATAAGAGTATATGACATGTTTTTTCTACTTTCACATTTATAT